>NW_005842292.1:98954-115675 GCF_000455745.1 Alligator sinensis | reverse complement strand
CGGCGTAGACTCTGCTCTGGCTGTGTTGCCCATGTGGGAGGGGGAGCCGGGCTCCATGCTCCACTCTGCCACAGCAGCCCCTACCTCCCGCGGGCAGCAGCCAGGGCTTGGACACTGCTGCAGCCCTGTGTCCCTGGCCCCATAGTCCTGGAAGCTGGGGGGCCCCTCTGGCAGGGGTGGGACTGGTGGAGGCTGTGGGTGGAGAGTGAGAGGCACCAGTAGGGCTGAGGGGCCGTGGCTTAGGAGTGAAGGGCCTGGACCTGTGTCCTGGTGAGCAAAGGGGGCAAGGGGGGCTCTGATTTTCCATGATAAAAAACCCAAAATCAAACACAAAAATTTATAGGTACTTAGAATTTATTTTATTATAGTGATTGAGGCACTAGTAGACTTCTAAATTGCTTTAAAATTGTAAATATAGCAATAAAATATAGTGTTATATATATATATATATTTAGCATTTCATTTTAATTGTGGATTTTGGGGTTTTAAATTAGAGAATTCACATTTTTTAATCAGAGAATTTGCAGTTTTTAAACAGAGAAAAACCAGGATCCCTGGTGATAAGGGGAATCACGAAGTCACAGATTACATGACCAAAAAGAATTACCGTGACCATCCAGTTCACCCTCCTGCATACAGAGGCCAAATAATTTCTTCCAAAAATGATATATTTTACAAAGAAATCTCATCTAATTTTAAAGACTTAGCTATGCTGAGCCTATTGCCTCCCCTAGGAAGCTATTCCAATCGCTAATTACCTTCACTGCTAGGAAATTTCATCTTATTTCAAGCTTTAATTTGTTTAATTTCAATTTACAGCCATTAGGTCTTTTTATGCTTGTCAGCAAGGTTGGAACACCCTCCGGTATGAGGTATCTTTAGCCTGTGTAAGTACCCATGCACAGTGATTAAGTCACCTTTCAATGTCTTCAAATAACCTGAAGAGGTTGAGATCTTTAAGACTCTTTGTTCACACACATACTGGGCACATCCACATGAGACACTTAACTGTGCAGTAGCGTAATTTGCTGCATGGTAAGTGTGCACGTCTACACATGCGCACATTTACTGCGCAGTAAAAACCCTTAATCACGAGTAAATTCCCTACTTGCAAATGCAGGTAGCAAATTTACTCGCGATTAGTTACTGCACAGTAACGCACATGTAGATGCAACCCGGAAGCAAGTTTGCTCCCAAGTCAGCCCTGACACTAGGGGCCAGCCTCAGGGCTCAAGGGCTAGGAGCCTCTCCTGCCTCTGGGTTGGGATTCCTCTATGGCAGCTCCTACCTCAGGCCCTTAAAAGCCTGCACACATTTGAGCCCTGGGGCACTCCTCCTGAGTAGGCCGCAGCCTAGCTATGCTGGCCTGCCTGTACCCTGGCACTACTGCCTGGCACCGCAGTGCCATGCACCAGCCAGGCCTGCACTGTCCAGGCCTGTAGAGTGCTGCAGGCTCCAGGATAGCCACGTGGAGGCCCAGAGAGCTGGCACAGGATCCCCGATAGCGTTGTCCTTGGGCTGATACCCATGCCCACTGTGACAGGGAACCCTAACCCTGTCACAAGGAAGAAGGTGCGCCCCTATAAGGCCAGAACCTTCTGGGCACAGAGGGCTGGTGAGGAAGGGGTTAACTGCTGAACTGGGATGGATGGTCAGCTAACCGGAAGAGGCAGGACTATAAAAACCCTGGGTTGAATGGCCGTAAGGGGGCCAGCAGCCAAGGGGGAAGGAGTGCCTCTCACAGCTTCAGGGAGAGGCTTGGTGGGAAATCCAGAGCTGGGAAGAGGGGAACTATAGAAGCCCTGGAGAGACGACAGCCGCAATGCAGCAAGGATTGGAGCTGATGGTGGGGAGCTGAAACATGAACCCTGCAACTGTAAGCTGACATACTGCTTTCCTTACTTACCTTTTTGGGCGGCAGATATTGCCCATGGACGGGACTGTTTATTTGTGTTCTTTGGTTATGGAATGAGACCGGAGGTTTGGGTGAGGCTGTTAGGGGACAGAAGAGGCCTCATTTTGGGAACCCACTCCAGAGTGGGATCCCCAGCTCCAAGTGAGGGCGCAGCTTTTTGGGGGCACAGACCCCGGCACCAGTGAGGGAGCAGCTTTTGGGGGCACAGACACCAGTGCCAGTAAGGGTGCAGCCCCGGCGCCAGTGAGGCACAGAGAGAGACAGGGCATGCCAGCCCCAGCCATGTGGTAAGGCTCACACTGGGGGCAAGGCCTTCCCCACTCCAGACCCTGTTCCTGCCCAGCCCGGCCACACTCCCCTGGCTTTGGGTTTCCCCCACACAGCACACAGGGAGGTGGGAGACCGTGCAAAACATTGAGCAGCCAGTGCCCCCACAGCTAGATGGGCACGGGCCTCTCTTACACCAAGGAGTGCACTGATGCTGACGGCAATGTCCTCCTCAGCCACAGGAGGCAGGGACATGTAGCTCAGCCACAGGTAGCCCTCCAGGCAGTGGCAGAGACTGCAGGACAGCCCATGCTTGCCCCCTGTGCTGTCATAGCTCAGGGTACCATGCCAGGTGTGGAGGGTCACCCAGGGCACCATGGCCACAGCGGGCATAGTGGGTTGAGCATGCCTTGGTCCACACAAACAGCTCCTTGTGCACTGCTTGTGATATGCAGCAGGGGCACACTTGGGGTACAGTGGCAACATGGCGGGGGGGGGGAAGAGAGCTGGCCCCATGGCAAATCCCCAAAGACCTCTGTGGGGAGGGCTGGGGTACAGGCAGCTCTTCAGTCCAGTTTTCCAGGAGCCCCATGTCCCCTGAGCCTAGGCGCTTTGGGCTGAGCAGCAGCACAGGATAGCAGCTGGCCTGCAGGAGGAGAGGAGGGGGCAGCGGGGTCTGGAGCCATGGCAGCTGGTACTGCCAGAAGCCTGGCCCGTCCCACACTGGGAACAGGGCGGGGGAGGCAGGCTGCCTGCAGCCAGCAACCAGCAGCCCACTGGCCACAGGGGAGCAAGCAGGGATGGGGGTGCTCAGCCAGCAGACCCCTGGGCCTACCCAGCCCAACTTACCACGGTCCCTTGGCACCCAGGCATGCCCGACCTCTGCTCTGAGGCTGGGCAGCTCACAGCCCCTGGTACAGAAAATCTCATCTCTGAAATGTTGTAAACTCACACAAACAGCTTCTTTTTCATGGCTCTACAGGGCCAGCAGCTGCACACAGGGGAGAGGCTGACCTTGGCAGCCAGGATGCAGCCTCAGGGTCACTTCTGCCCACAGCCAGGGCCCTGTGAATGCACTGGCTCCACCAGAGGAGGACCCTGGGCATGACCCTCCTCCTGGACCACCTGGTCATGGCATCAGAGGACTGGCTTGCGAATGCTCAGGCCTGGCAGGTGGAGGATGTCGCCCACCAAAATAGGTGGCGGGCAGAGGATGGGGCCTGTCAGGACAGGTGGCAGGCAGACAACATGGCCCATGAAGACACATGGGTCTGGGCATAGTGGGAGTTCTGGGTGCAGCTGCTGGCCCTGGAGGAAAAAGAAAAAGGAGGCTGGATGAACACCTTGCTGGGGTCATTTGACCCCAGTACTCTTTCCTGCCATGGCAGGGGGTTGGACTTGATGATCTGGCAGACCTGGTGGCTGCCGACAAGCTCATCGGGGGGATCAACAGCAAATAGACAGAGCTCTTTTCTCCCCAGCACCACCTGGGGTCACAAGGAACAATGGCCACAAGCTGATGGAGAATAGGTTTAGGTTGGAGATCAGAAGGCAATATTTTACAGTTAGGGTGGCCAAAATCTGGAACCAACTTCCCAGGGAGGTGGTCCTCGCCCCTACCTTGGGCAAATTCAAGAGGAGGTTGGACGATCCCCTGTCTGGGGTCTTGTGACCCCAGCCTTCCTTCCTGCCTGTGGCAGGGGGTCAGGCTAGATGATCTGCTCAGGTCCCTCCCAACCCAACCAACTATGAAACTGTGGGAGCAGACCACAGTATTGGCCAGGGCAGTGTAGGCCATGGATGATGACCGCCAGATGCTGGACATTATCCTGGCCCTGGCAGTCGCCTTCGTGCCGCCTGCTGTGTGGGCCCTGACCCCATGTCTTCCTGCTCCCTGGTAGCTGCCTGCCACCCAGCAGCAAACCCCCACCTTGGCCTGGGAGGAGGTCCTCCACCACCTCCAGCAGCCAGCAGCCCCTAGCCTGGCCTCTGCCCTGGGTCCGGGGCCACCCTCCCCCCTCCTGGGCCCAGGTTTACCACTTGACCCAGTTCCACATGGGTACAGAGCCGGAGCTGCCTGCAGCAGGGGCAGGACTGCACACTGGCCCTGGACACTGGCTGCCAGAGGGGGAGCCACCCACGCTGGGGAGTCAGCAGCCACCATTGCCCCTTGGCGAGCCCCCCACCCTTTGCACTCCACACGGCCCTGTACTCACGAGTAAACTGGTGCCATAGCAAATGCTCATGTAGACACACCCACTATTCTGCATTTGGCTGTTTTCAAACACATTTTACTGGACTCTGATTATGTAATCAAGTGCCTTCAGTTGAATAACCAGCACTGTGACTGAGAAAAGGACATCACAATAACTGCTTCAGCATGAGCTCTAAGTGCAATTCAGTATCTAAAAAATACCTGATGCAGTCCTTGAATGTATGCAGTAGACCCCAGATCATTTGTATCTGGATGGTTCACAACACGTTTAATTCATAGCAGTATGCCACACTAAGGATCAGCAATTCAGCTCTTTTCTGAGACTTGTACTTGAAAGGATTCCACTTCTTCATTGAGCAGGATCTCATCAGAGGTCCAACAAGCTGCTTGGAGAAGTGGCACCCTTTGAAATAAAAGTGACAGGAAACAGCTGGAACACCTCGGGGAACTCTCACAGCTGTTTGCTGCAGCTCTATACACCCTAGATGTTTTGTATATCCTCATATTTGTTCACATGCACTCGTAAAATTGCACTGGTAAAATTGCTACTTAGATTAAGATCTCTGGCATGGTATCTACATGACAAGAAAAATGTGGAAATACTAGAGTTAAATGAGGAACACAAAAAATGACCAGCAGCATACAAACAAGTCTAGCGATGTGAGCCTCACAGAGCTCAATTTATCTAAAGAGAGGGTGAAATGTGACTTGGTTACTGTGTATAGGTATTTATACATGGAGAGGATCTCTCATACGGGGAGGGGGCTTTTCAGTCCTGCAGACAAAGACATCAAAATCTAATAGCTGGAACCTGAAGTTGGACAAATTCAGCTTTGAACTATGATGCAATTTCCAACTTGTAAAGGTGATCAAAGATTGGAAAAGCTTACAATGGAAGTGATGGTCTCACTACCACTTGGTGTCTTAAATTGATATTTGATATCTACCTGAAACACATGCTTAAATTCAGCTTGTGTGAAAAATCCCTGTGCATAAAGAAGGTCAGACTAGATGAACACAGTAATCCCTTGGGCCTAAATGTCCATGAATCTATGAATAAATTGTACTTGAAAATTTGGTGAATTTCAAATGGTTACCTAAAATAAGGAGTTACCTATTATTCATTATCTAGC
Source organism: Alligator sinensis (assembly GCF_000455745.1). NCBI lineage: Eukaryota > Metazoa > Chordata > Crocodylia > Alligatoridae > Alligator > Alligator sinensis. The sequence goes on along the minus strand of NW_005842292.1, from coordinate 110,145 downwards.
TCATCTCCAGGTAACTTCTCTCTGTGACTCCTGTACTCCTTCATGACTACTTCACTGTGACCCTTTCTTGGGAAGAGTTATGCCACTGTTGGAAATGATGATGCAAACAAAGACAGAAATGTTTTATTAATTAATCAAAGCTTACACTAAGTAGTAAGAAGTAGTAAGTCTCCCTCACCCCTACCTTTACACACCTCAAAATATTTCATAAATTTTTTAAAGGTGATTGAAGCTTAGAGAAGTGCATTCAGGAAATACATTTTAAAGTCCCTTCTGTTATAATCCAGAGCCTCTGACCATATTATTTTTAAGACTCAGTGGGTGTATCTACACCAGGGTCGCCATATTTCCAGTTCCAAAAAAAAGGACACCTGTCAGAGGGACACCTCACTCCCAACTCACAGCCCCCCGGCCCTGCCAGTGCCCCTCAGTCCCAACCTGCAGCCTTATCCACCTTATCTTGTATTCAACCAAATACAGTAATATCATTTTGGGGGGCTTAATGCTTACTGCTTTCTCATCATTTCCCCTCCTGTTCTCATCAGGGTTTTGATACCCGAAACCTCTACTCCTACCTCTGCCAAAATTCACTTTTTTCCTTTTTCACACAGCCCTCTCATTCAGTAATCTGTTCCCTACAAAATCTCATAGCGCTATCCAAAATGCTGGCAGTCCTCTGTCTTTTCATCTTCCTTATCTGTTCTCCAAACTATGGGGATTAAACTTGAGTTTATGTAAGGAAAGGTCAGGTAGCTCTCTGTTTTTATAGGCTTGTCCTGAGTTTTCCCAGCAGAAATGGCTCTAATTGAACTCAAGTGTTGTTTTACTTTGATAAGACTTAAACTATTCTGTACATGGGGGTGGCGAGAAAAAACCACTTCACGCTACTTTGGACTGACTTATAAACCTTTCATAGAAAGAAATATCATTAAGGTATAAATACTCCTCTTTCAGGATTGCTATCAGCTCATAGTCAAACAATTCCTGTCTGCATGTGGGCACCTTGATGGCCCTATTCAAACCAAAAGGAAAACAGAGGTTTGACAATGTGAGCACATTATGGCAGTACTTACCCTCCTCATGTGAACTGCATGACCTGTTTTTTCAGTTCAATGAGTGTAGCAGTTGGTAAGCACTAACCTCAACCTTTTGAAAGAGTTGCAAATTGATTTTGCTACAAAACTCCCTTTGATTTAAAGAAGAACTTATGCAACTCTCAGAAAATTTTAGGGGAAAGATTCAATTTTACCTTCCGATTCATAACACACACTGCTTAAGATTTTGGATATTCAAATACTGTGAAGTGCAATGGGCCATTTATGTTAGATAGTAAGAGAATGAAGGTCAGATCCAAGAAGACCAGTAGCGTAGTGACGGGGGGCACCGGCCAGGCCCTCCAGGGGTACTCGGTCCCCCGGCGGCACTTCCAGTTTCACCACCAGCATTTCCGGGCTCAGCAGCGTTTCCAGACTCCTCCCCACCTTCTCCCCCAGCGATCAGCCACGATCAGCAAATGGAAGTATTGGCCTCCGGGCACCAGAGATCCACACTAAACCACTGTAAAGGACTTATGCACCTAAAAGAAGACTGAGGCAGACTTTAGGGCTGCTTGCAGACATTACAAAAAAGACAAAAAAAGGTGTTTTAACAGAAGAAGCAGTGCATTAGTTCAACCCAGTTCCACAGCGTCCATATAGATCAGGCGCTCCAATCAGCTATTAGATCAAATAGCGCCAAAAAAGCCCCACTAAAGCACCTGATCTATACAGAATACAGACGTTGGGAAAGCTGGGTCCAGCTAACGCGATGCTTCTGGGTATGCACTGGCCTCAGCTCAGGAGTGCGCTGAGTTTGAAGTTAAGTGCAATTTGGGGGGGTTTTCCCTGTCTGCAAGCAGCCTAAGTGCCTAAGTCTAACACTGCAATCCAACCCTTCCCTTCCCTCTCCACCAAATGGTTGCCTAAACCTGGAAGCATCTAATTCACTACTCACCTCCCTGTTTGACTCCGAAGTTCTCTATGCACCTATATTTCTGTAAGGTTAACTACAGCTTAGGTGGGCAATCCAAGTGGATTGCACTAGGTCAGGGTTTACTGGAGTGGAAGCCAAGGTCAAAGCCAGGTATCAGTCCAAGTCTAGGATAGCAAGGCACCTGTTAAGGTGGGGGCTGGGCAGGAAGTGGGGGCTGCCCTGGGGCTCTGCGAGCTCAAGGTGTGGTGGGTGGGCTGGCAGGGGTAGCCAGTGGCATCCATGGTGGGGCATGGCCCAGCCCACACAGCTCCTCAGGGATGGACCGCAGCCACCCTGCACACATGGGGATGCTGCCTGGCTGGGGCAGGACACCGGGCTCACGGGGCTTCCCTCTCTGGGATCAGCTTCCCTGCACGCTGGGCACAGTGCAAGCAGGGCAGAGCCGTGCCTGGTGCAAGGGCCTGGCTGCAGGAGCCCCCTAGACCTTGGGAACAGCCACCACAGCTGCCTCAGCCTACCCGGACCCCGGCCTTGCCCACCCACAGCTCCCCACAAGGGGCCAGGGCTGGGACAGGCACTGCACAGAGCCACTGCGCTGCATGCTCCCGGCTGGCTTGGCCCTGAGCACCAGCTGCGGCGGCTGTTCCCAGAGCCCAGGAATCAGCCTGCGGCTGTGGCTCCCACTTGCACTGTACCCGGCATGCCCAGAGGCCAAGCAGGGAGCCCCCTGAGCCTGGCGTCCTGCCCCAGCTAGGCAGTGTCCCTTTCACAGACAGGGTGGCTGCACCCCATCCCCACAGAGCTGCATGGGCTGGCTGGGCCCTACCTCCAGAGCTGCTGGGGGCCCCCGCTGTGGCCTGAGTCTGCGGAGCCCTAGGGCAGCCTGCTCCCTGCCTGATCCCCACTCCCCGACTGCCGCCTTCCCAAGGGCCTGGCCAGGCCAGCCTGCCCACAGTGACTCCCCCAGTGCCTGCTGCTCCCTGCTCCTCTCTCCCTCATCACAACATGCTTAACAAGAAAAAAAATCTCATAAGTATAAAGGCAGTACATGAAGTTTTATTTATTGTCATCAGGTTTTGAATTTTTAGAAGGCCTCGTATTTACTGTAAGAAAGCAACATTTATGATTATTAACTGCATTAAATATGCAGTGCATCCTTCCAAGTAGCCCCCTGTCCCAGTTCTGTTTTGTGGCTCGCCGGCACTCCGGCACCTTATAAGGTAGACATTGTGGGGTTTTTGACACTCCAGCCAAAAAACGGAGCCTACCCTGTCCTAGAAGAAGGTTTCAGATGGGATAAAGAAAAACTTCTTCACGGTTCATGTGACCAGACTCCAGAATAGACTCCCAATGGGGTGGTGCAGGCACCTACCCTGGAGATATTCAAAAGGAAAATGGACACACACCTTGCTGGGGTTACTTGACCCCCGCAGTCTTTCCTGCCCAGAGCAAGGGGGCTGGACCCCATGATCTCACAAGGTCCCTTCCAGCCCCAAACTTCTGCGAAGCTGTGAACAGGAGCAAGTGGGAAATCACAGGAAGATCAAAACCAGAGGTTCAGGGCGCAAAGTCAGGTTTAGGCGTTCCAAGCAAGCTGGAGACACAGGAAGATGGTCTGTTATCCAGACAGCTTGCTGCTCTCTGGTCTGAGCTCAAATTGCCGGTGTAGGTGGAGCCCTCTTCCTGAGTCATGACTCAGCCCGATTTCCCAATTACTTACAGCTAGGTCCTAGGACCCTATCTGCCCCAGCTGGGCCTTGGCTTATTATAAATTCTCCTTCTCTGCATTCCTAGAACTGCCCTGCCTGTTTTAAGAGAATTGAAAACAATATCAAAATTGTCAAACACTTGCAGCAGTTTCAAAGCAAGGTAACATGCATCGATTCTGGATGAACAAAGTGTATATACTATATGCATATACTATTAGCCATGTCTAATTTCAAGGTTATTGTTTTCAAATTTACTCTTCACTTCCATGCGCTCAGGGAGAGAAGGGTCTGACAGTAAGGAGAAGGGGAAGGGGCTGTCAGAAGAAAAAGCTGAAGAGAAGCAGAAAGCAAAGAAGTTACCTGGGCCCCCAGATTTATTTTCATTGCTGTAGCAGTGGGAAGGGGATAAATCCAAGGCAACCCTCCAATAATTAAATTCTATACATAAACTATTACAAAAAAATTATAAATTATCCATATATAGAATCTAATTATTGGGAGGGTCATCTTATAATCAGGGTCATCTTCTATTTGAATAAATATGGTAGTCAAAATCCTGGATGCATCCCAGTCAGAGTTCAGACAGGAGCAGGGCCTTGTGCAGGAGGAAGGGACAAAGTTTGCTAGCAAGCTAGCTGTTAAAGGTGGCATTTTTAGATACCGATGCTATCTGGTCATCCTAATCCAGTTAGGGTTACCATACGTCCAGGTTTTCCCTGATATGTCTTCTTTTTGGGTCCTCCCATCTCTGTCTGGGCAGTTTTTTAAAATATCCACAGATGTTCAGGATTTTGCTCTGCCTCTGCTTTCCCGGCACTTCCTGGTGCGCCCCAGCAAGCAGGTGCTTGGGACTGGGGGCAGCGGGGAGAGGGGATTGGAGGCCAGGACATCATGTGCATATTTGCAAATATCTAGTTGGTCTAATAAAAGACATCATCTCTGCCACAAGTTCTGATTTCTAGCTGTAACCAAACACCTAATAAGGATTATTGGGATAAGGGAGGGGACAAATTAGGGATGAGATAACAAAAGAGTGCTTACGATGGGTCTGAATGAATTCAAGTCAGCAGGGCCTGGTGAGCTTTATCCCAGGGTCCTGAAGGAACCGGCAGAAGAGCTCTCAGAGCCTCTGGCAAAAAGATTTACAGCCATGGGAGATGGGCAAGGTACCAGAGGACTGGAAAAGGGCCACAGTAGCGCCCCTCTTCTAAAAAGGCAAAAAAGAGGACCTGGGGAACTATTGCTAGTTTAGCTTCACCTTGATACCCAGAAAGTTACTGGAGCATATTATAAAGGAAATGCATTTGTAAGCATCTGGAGGAGGAAAGGTTGATCACAAGCGGCCAGCCTGGATTTGCTGAGAACAAATGTGCCAAACAAACTTGACCTCCCTCTTTGACAAAGTAACTAGTTATGCAGTGAATACAGTGTATCTGGACTTCAGCAAGGCTTTTGACAGTCCCACATGAGGGCTAGACAAAACTACTCTAAGTGGATAGACAATTGGGTCAATAGCTGCAAGCAAAGGGTAATTATAAACGGATCCATTTCAGACGGCAGGAGGTTTCCAGAGGAGTCCCACGGGAGTCTGCCTTGAGCCCTGTGCTGTTTGTGTTTATTAATGATTTGGATGATGAAATAGCTTCTTGAGCAAATTTGCAGACAAGACAAAACTGGGAAGCATCGTGAACATGTTGGAGGGCAGAAGCGCAATGCTGAAGGGTCCTGACAGGTTGGAAAGTCAGGCTGGAGCTAACAGGATGAAGTTCAGTGCTGACAAACGCAAGGGGCTTCACCATGGGAAAAACAATCAAAACCACAAATACAAAATGGATGATAACACTACAGAGAAGGATTTCTAGGGGTCCTGGTAGATCACAGACTCGAGTCTGCACTGTGATGCAGCTACACAAAAAGCAAATGTGGTTTTACAGTGCATCGACAGAAGCAGTAGGCACAAGACACACGATCATAGTGCCTCTTTACTCAGCAATTCAGGTTTAGGCATCAGCTAAGGTAGCACGTGCAGTTTTGGGCTCCACCTTTTAAAAGGACACGGAGAAGTTAGAGGGTCTGGAGGCAGGTGAGAAAAATGACAAAGAGCTTGGAAGGGAAGTCTTACAAAGAGAGGTTGAAGGAAATAGGCTTGTTCAGCTTAAGAGGAGATGTGATAGCCCTTCAGACATTTGAAGACTGCTGCCATAAAGAAGAGGGAAAATGCCTCTTCTATCTTGCTGCAGAGAGCAGGACACAAAACAGTGACTCGAAGTTGCAGCAAAGTAGGTTTAGCTTGGATATCTGGAAAATCTTCATGGTTAAAACAATGAGGCAGTGGAATAGATGCCTAGGGAAATGGTAGATTCGCCATCACTGGGGGTGTCGGACAGGCACTGACTGGTCAGGGATGATCTAGATGTAGGCATGCCTATGTCCTACTACAGGGATTGCCCATGCGTCACATGGAGCTGGGAAGGAATTTATCCCCTCCTCCTGCGACATGTGTAGTGGGGCAGGGGGAGAGAGTTCATCTTCCTCAGAGGCATTGGGTGTTGGCTGTAGCCAAGCCTGGGGATTATAACTAGAGTGTATCAATGCTCCTTCTAGGACTTAAATCAAGAAATTTCTGGCTAGGGGTCCACAAGGACTTTTACTCCATGGTCAGACTGGTAAAGACTGGGGAGTTTTGCCTTCCTCTGTAGCGGAGGGCATGGCTCTCTTCCTTGGGTGTCTAGAGCAGCAGTTCCCAATCTGTGGTACGGGAACCACCAGTGGTACACAGACAACCTGTCAGTGGTATGCATGAACAGATTTATTAGAATTACTTTATATGACAAAAATTTACTGGTGTATCATTTTAAATGGGTGGTGCGCAATCTGTCAAGAGTTTGGGAACTGCTGCTCTACAGAGTATTTTAACGTCACTCACAGAAGCAGGACATTGGCAGCTGTGGTCCCCCTACTTTACATGTGGCAGGTTAGGGTGCTATAGCTTGTCATCATGTCTGTGTAGTGTTGTTAATAGGTAAGACAATGGATTTGTAGAAGATGGTTTGGATAGGGCTGATCCTGCCTCAGGCAGAGGGCTGGACTACATGACCTCTGAAGATCCCTTCCAGCCCTACATTTCTCTGATTCTATGATATCATAAGCGACATGCACTTTTTAAGCATCATTCATGATTTGGAAGATGGGATTGAGGGCATTCTTAGCAAATTTGCAAATGACACTAAGTTGGATGGAGTTGCAGACTCTCCAGAGGGCAGGGCTGGGATCCAGAATGACCTGTAGCAATGGTCCGCAATCATACAGATGAGATTCAAAAAGGACAAATGCAGAGTCCTGCACTTGTGACAGAATAATTGCATTCACAAACACAGAATGAGGAATGGTTGACTAGGCTGCAGTGCTGGGGGTTTCAGGGCATGTCTACATGTGCATTTACACTGGCTTAAAATTTACTGCACAATAAATTACTGTGCAATAAGCAGAAGTAGGCAGGTGTCTACACATGCAAGTGTTAAAGCGCATTCGCTGTGTGTGGACTGACCTGGGACTAAAGTTAGCCCCAAGTCAGTCCACACACACTGCAGTAAGGCATTTACACATGCATTACTGTGCAGTAACTAATCAAGCATAAATTTGATACCTGCATGATGCAGGTATCAAATTTACGCTCAAGTCACCATATTTACTGTACAGTTCGGGTGTGCATGTGTAGATGTATGCCTGTACTTCACAGTAATTTTGGTTACTGCGCAGTAAATGTGCACGTGTAGATGCACCTACAGTGGACTGTAAGCTGAATGTGAGCCAACAGTGTGCTCTGACAGCAAAAAACATCAACGGCATACTAGGTTATGTTAACAGGAGTGTCACAAACATAGGAAGTGATTCTTCTGCTCTATTCAGCACTGGTGAGGCCCCATCTGGAGTACTGTGTCCAACTTTGGGCCTCACACTTCAAAAAGGATGTGGACAGTTTGGAAAGAGGCCAGGGACAAAAATGATTAGGGGCCTGGGAAGCAAGACTTATGAGAGAGGGCTGAAAGAACCCTGAAGGGGATTTGTTAGCAGAAGGCCCTGAAGGGCCATGTCACAAATTCACTTGCAAAAGGTGCAAATCACTGGAACATAGTCACCTACTGAAGTTAGAATATGTTAGGCAATAACCTTGGCCTGAAAGGGAGCAACTTTTTGAGGGCATTTAACACGTTAAGTTCCTTGAATGTGTGTCTGCTTCTTTTTAATTGCACTTAGTAAGTGTTCAGCTGAACTTGTGACAGCACTTCTTCAAATACCTGAAAGACGATTATAGAGGGGATAGAGATGAACTTTTTTCTAGGATTAGGAGCAAGATGCAGAGAGGAAATATAGCCTGGAGATTAGGAAGGACTTTCTCACTTTGAGGATGGCTGGGTAGTCAAGCATTAGAACAGGCTACCTAAATAAACTGTGGAATCTCCATGACAGGAAAGAGGTGGACAAGTTGGAGAGAGTCCAGCGGAGGGCAACAAAAATGGTTCAGGGCCTGGGGGACATAATTTCTGGAGAGGCTGAGGGAACTGGGCTTATTTAATCTGGAGAAGAGAAGACTGAGGGGGGATTTGATAGCAGTCTTCAGCTCCCTGCAGGGGGATGCAAAGAGGATGGAGCTGGGCTGGTCTCAGTGGGGGCAGATGACAGAACAAGGAGCAATGGGCTCAAGCTGCAGCAAGGGAAGTTGAGGTTAGATTTTAGAAAAGATTTTCTCACCAAGAGGGTAGTAAAGCACTGGAACAGGCTCCCCAAAGAGGGTGTGAAAACTTCATCCTTGGAGGTTTTGAAGACCTGGCTAGACAAAGCCTTGGCTGGGATGATGTAGTTGGGGCTGGTCCTGCTTGGAGCAGGGGGTTGGATTAGATATGACTTCCTGAGGTCCCTGCCAACCCTCATTTGCTATGATTCCATGAAACACCAATGGGTGCCAGCTTTCACAGAACAACAGCTCCCTTTCTAAACTCATAATTGTTGTGCTTAAAGGAATACTGAAAAATACCTTCAGAAAATGTGCCTGGAAATAGAAATTAATAACTGTAACGGACCTAAAATGTGGACTTAAAGCAGACACTTTTTAGCTCTTAAAATCTAACTGCTCTTTCCACTAATCTCCCTGCACTCCAGGTAATAACAACCTTCTTCCTTATTGACAGCTTCTGCCAAAGTAGGCGGTCACCTACAAAAACTCATGCCTCTCTGAACCAGTTAGTCTCTAAGGTGCCACCCTGCCCTGCCTTCCCTCACACCTGAGGAAGGGCGCTTTGTGACTGAAGGCTGGTCTAACCTCTCTCCCAATTATACAGCTGTCCCTACAAAAGATATCACAAAAAACCTTCACCTCTTGTGCTGATACGAGTCATTTGGTGTGAGCAAACAGAGTTCAGCAGTTAGCCAAGGTGGATACACCATCCCACCAAGAAGGCCTCACAAGCAGCTTTGCAAAAAGAGTGCAAAGCTGTGGATAATAAAACCTCAGGCTGCATAAAATGAAGTTATGAGCTGGTGTTGTTGTAGCTATAGCATTATTTACATGTTACTTTTGCACTTATCTCTTCTGGACTTTTGATTTGTTAGGTTAACAGTTTTAAGCTTTATTTTTAAGGAAAAATAAAGGAGTGACATGCAGGGAGTCCTTGACTTACAACGTTTCGAGTTAGGCTTCGCTCTAATAACATTTATAAATTGACGCCCTGTTTCAACTTTCTGTCAGTTTTGACTTTACAAGGCTTGATCCAATGTGATGCCGTGCCAGCGAACAAGTCGCTGTGTCACCCATCTCCCTGGAGAACATCTGTCCAAACTTCCTTGGACAATTTCTTTAAGAAAGCAGACAAGACTTCAGAAAAACCTGCAGCCAAAACTCCTGAGAAGACTCCAGCCAAGAACCCTTCAAAAAGTCCAACCAAGTGCCTTTCAAAAAGTCCAGCAAATCACCACAAAGAAGTCCTTCCAAATCAATGATTGCTATTTACAATATAAATACATTAATGTAGCTATATTACTCATCTATAATTGATCGAGTACAAAATTCTGGGGTATTTTTGGTGAAAATAGGGTATCGGGCCTTGGTTCAGGAACCAATCCCCCATTTATAACATTGTTTCTTATGAGAAAATTGGTTCTGAGTTACAACGTTTTGACTTAAGACGCAGTTTTCAGGAACCAATTGTGTCATAAGTCCGAGGACTGCCTGTATTATAATTCCAGACTCAAGTTGCAGCAAGCGAGGTTTAGGTTGGATATTAGGAAAAACTTTGTTGCTAGGAGGGTCGTGAAGCACTGAAGCAGGTTACCTAGAGAGGTGGTAGAATCTCCATCCTTGGAGGTTTTTAAGTCCTGGCTAGACAAAGCCATGGCTGGGATAATCTAGCTGGAGCTGGTCCTGCGTTGAGCAGGGGGCTGGACTAGATGTCACCTCCTGAGGTCCCTTCCAGCCCTCATTTTCTATGATTCTATACTTCAATTGTATTCATTTTCTGGGTGCCCAAAAGTGTTTTAATTACTATGAGAATTATCACAAATCATTAACATAATAATTCCAATGATGTAAATAGGCATTTATATTAATCACTAGTGAATTGCCCATCAAGAAGGGGGGGGGGGGGGGGGGGAAGCTTGCTAACTCTAACCCCCACCCCTCCCATGCCACCTCCACCTCCCCCAAGCAGGGGAGGAGGGGGAGGCTTGCCCTGCCATCCCCTCCATCCCTCTGTGCCAGCACCCCACACCACCACCGCCTCCAAGGAGCAGGGCTGGGGGGGGGCGGGCAGGCCTTGGCTCCATCCCCTCCATCCCCACCATCACAACAGCACTCTGCTGCCTATGGGGAGCAGGGGCAGGGGGTGGGGTCCATCCCCACCGTCATGGTGGCGCTCCGCCATGCTGCCACCGCCGCCTCCTGTCCGTAACACTCTTGGAGCACTCTGGTTGTTTCAGTAACCATCAGAGTTAAGTTAAGTTAGGCTCAGGAGCGGCGAGAGATGCGCGAGTGAAAGCCCACTGCACCCCCGCTCCCCCGAAGCCCCCTAGAAACCCTCCAGCAGCCGCGGAGCCCCCCGCTGACCCCCAGCACAGCCGGAGGTAAGTGGGGCCCGTGAAGAGAGAGAGGGGGCTAACCCCTTAGTGAGTGGGAGGAGGCGGCTGAGTGGAGCCGGGCCGGGTCAAGCCCCGCCCAGGCCCCTACTTCGCCCAGCCCCCCAGGGAGCCACGTGACCAGAGCCACATGAACAGGCTGCGCAAACAGGCGCGCTTCTCTGCCGGCGCGTGAGTTAGTGTGGAGTTAGCGCGGGAGGGCACGCGGGAGGGCCCAGGACCCTGCCTGCGTACCCCCCTGGGTAGACAGTCCCAGCCGTAGCCAGCCTACCAGAGGCATGCCACGGACGGGCATGCGCCACACCCCAAGGGTCCCCTCGGGCTCCGCGGCTCCCCCCCCGGCACCTCAGAGACGGCCACCCAGACGGAGCCCCCGGTTCTGG
>NW_005842292.1:81728-95480 GCF_000455745.1 Alligator sinensis | reverse complement strand
GAGAGTCCAGAGAAGAGCCACGCGCATGATCAGAGGTCAGGGAAGCAGACCCTACGATGACAGGCTGAGAGCCCTGGGGCTCTTTAGCCTGGAAAAGCGCAGGCTCAGGGGTGATCTGATGGCCACCTATAAGTTTATCAAGGGGGACCACCAGCATCTGGGGGAACGTTTGTTCACCAGAGCACCCCAAGGGATGACAACTAGGTCGAATGGTCATAAACTACTATAAGACCGTTTCAGGCTGGACATAAGGACGAATTTCTTTACTGTCCGAGCCCCCAAGGTCTGGAACAGCCTGCCACCAGAGGTGGTTCAAGCGCCTTCATTGAACACCTTCAAGAGCAAACTGGATGCTTATCTTGCTGGGATCCTATGAACCCAGCTGACTTCCTGCCCTTTGGGCGGGGGGCTGGACTAGATGATCTTCCGAGGTCCCTTCCAGCCCTAATGTCTATGAAATCTATGAGAGTGCTCTAAAAGCATTATGGACAGACAGACAGACTAAGCCTTTTATTATATTAGAATTTTTCAGACCTCTGCTTGCCTAAGGAGTTCTGGTTTAGAAGGAAAGTGAAGTCAGCTATAAAAATAAGATAAATGTATAGAAAGAAACAGGAGAAAGGGAAGCAGATAGCAATGATTCTAAACCAAAAGCCAGAAGTTGTAGAAAATTGATATGGAAAGAAAAACTGTCACCGGCAGACTTAAGGAAAAGAAGGTATATTGCTGGTATGTTAGAAACAAAAGGAATTCTAAACACAGTATCGGTGCGTTGATAAATGGAAATTGCAGAACAAGCAACAAGAATGGAAAAAAAGGAAAGAAATGTTCAATAAATATATCTGTTCTATATTTAGGAAAAATGTAGATGAAATAGATTGCAGAATGATGGTGATGATGATAAAGAAACACCTCCTTTTCCATTAGTAACTGAAGAGTTTGTTCAACAACAGCTACTTAGATAGTTTAAAAACAAAAGATCTAGAAACTTGCCTCAAAGATTTTTAAAAGAGCTGTTCAAGGAACGTTCTAGACCATTAACAATGATTTACAATAACTCTTGGAACACTGGGGAAGTTCCAGAAGACAGGAAGAAAGCTAAGACCATGCCAGTATTCATGACAACCAGAGTAATTACAAATCTGACAGTCTGACAATGCTCCAAGGAAAAGTAATAGAACAACTTATATGGGACTCAATTAACCATATCATTATGCCGCTACAAATAGATTTATAGAAAATAGGCTCTTTAAAATTATCTTTTTTATGAAATTATAAAATTTGGTTTGCTTCTGTAAAGCATTCAACTTGGTAACACACAATATTAGATTAAGAAACTAGAATGATACAGAATTAACATAGCAGATATGAAACAGATCTAAAATGGGCTACATGGCAGGTCTCAAAACAGAACTGCAAATCATCACTGAACTTCTGTGTTTCTAGGGGGTGGTCCAACATAATCTGTTCTTGGCCATGAACAATTTAACATTTTTATCTGTGACCTACAGGAAGATATTAAATCATTACTGATACAGTTGGCAGATGACACAAAGATTGGGGAAAGATTGAGGAAATGGTAAATAATGACAAGTTAAATCACTGGTTCAGAACTATCAAGATCCCTTGGTGAACTGAGTACAAATAAGCAACAGGTATTTAATGTAGCCAGATTTAACAGTATAATCTAGAAATAAAGAATGCAAGCCATGTTTAAAGAGTTGAGTTCTCTATAGTGGAAAGCAGCCACTCTAAGAAGGAGTTGTATGTCACGGTGTATAATAAGCTAATCAATAGCTCCCAGTAAAGTGTTATGACCAAAAGGACTAATGCAATCTGTGGGTGTATAGAGGCATTTATATAGGAATATTATATGCTGTCTATTTGACAATAGTATGACCCTGTCTAGGATGTTGTGTCCAGTATTCAAGAAGGATTTTTGGTAAACTCGATAAGGTTTACAAAAGAACCATTAAAATGATTAAACTAATAAAAACCATGTCTTTTCAGATATGTCTGCACTATAGTTTCTGCAGATCATGTAGAAATATGAAGTTAGTTCAGATACCGGTAGCCATGTAGCCATGGCAAGATGGTGATATGGAGTTCCATGCAGGCTGGTCACAGGAGCATTTGCCCAGTCCTCAGAGGGGTTTAACAGACCACATTGAGCTTCATGACTACATTGCTAGCAGTAATAAAGCTAGATGATTTAAAGATAGTTTGGATACGTCTACATTGCAGTGGACTGTAATGTAGATATGCTCATAGTAGGAGAGGCCAAGAACTCAACTGGGGTGTCAAAGTACTGAATCTGGACAATCAGGGGTACTCATTAGTATGTCCTGATGCAAAGGAAAAAGACCCCTACCAGGCATACATGGTTATTATTTTCCTTAGATTTTGTGCCCTGCCTATTGCCAGAGCTGTGCAACTAAAAGAGTCCTGACACTGGGAAATCCTGACTGGTTGGGCCTAAAATAAATAGTGGTAAATTCACATGGCTTCGTCTTCCTTCAGCCTGAAATATAACACAATCAATCGACTAAACTTTTCAAAGAGAAAGCTGAACAGTGACTTCATTGCAGTCTACAAAAACATTCATGGAAAGAAGACTTTGATATAATGGGCTCCTCAGTATAGCAGACGCAAGGTCAAATGGCTGGAAGTTGAAGCTAGACAAATTCAATAAAGTTAAACCTAAAACAATTCTTAGACCAGAAATAAGATGGAAGATTTTGACAGTATGGGTAATTACTTACTGGAAAAACCTGAGCTGTTAAAACCAAGTTTGGGGGGTGGGTGGGGGAGAAGGGAAAAGTAAATGCAACAGCGCTCACTCCTTGCACTCTAGAGCCCCTTGAAAGCAGGGACTCAAGGCAGATCTCATGCAGAGCAGCCAGTGAGCTCGTAGAGTTCCCAGCAGCGGCTGTGCTGACAGGCTGGTGAGCTCTATGAGAGCACGTGGCACGTACCTAAGTGGGGGTACGACCACACCGCTACACTTCCCTGGACCTGCCCTGTGTTATACCACAGGTCAGTCTAGACGGTCACAACAGCACCTTCTGGATTTATTATCGCTGAACCTTTAAACCTACTTAAGTCTATTTAAAGCTACCATGGTAAAAAGACACAGGGCATGTTACTACTGATGTAGCTTACATTGGTTTGAATACTGATGTAAATTATACTGGTATCCAGAGCAGATAGATTATCAGCGCCCCTAACATAGCAGCCAACAGTAGGTGTTAGTGGTGCCTTCCCACCAGGTGGGGAGCCTGCTTGCATTGAACAAAGGGCTATTTACAATGAAATGGCCTAGAACTGTGAAAACCGAACCAATACATTAGTATAACATTGTCTCCTAACCTCTCAAGGGAAATTGCTCTGGAGTAGAGATTTACTTGGTGGAGGGCAGTGGTGCCCAACCTCCAGCCCCTGGAGCTATGTCATCCAGCCTGCAGATCTCCCCATAGGTTCAGAAATTTGGCAGCAGGGACGTGGTGGCAGCATTAATTGCCACGGCTCCCCTGCCACCAAGTTTCCAGACATGTGGGGAGCCCCATGAGCCAGATGACATCAGCCCCGTGTACTGGATTGTGCCAGCACAGTATCGCTGTGGCTGGATCCAGCAAGCAGAGTCAGTGTGCAAGGCCAGGCCACAGACAGACCCAGCATGTGAGGCTGGGCTCAGGCATGGGGTCACTCTGTGGGGCCAGGCTGGTGTGCCAGATCACACCCACTGACCAACCCCATACAACAACCCCATGATGGATCCAGTCCATAGACAGACCCCACCCATGGTATCCAGCCTATAGACTGAACCTGCCACAGGATCCAGCCCATGGACTGACCCTGCTCATGGGATCCAGCCCACAGACCAACCCCACCCATGGGAACCAATCCACACCTGGCCCCATACTACTTCTATGGCCTCTGGGGCCTGAAGTTTGAGCACCACTGGTGCAAGGAATGTGCACCGTGAGTCCATCACACATTACACACATCAGCATCAAGGCTCATTACACCAGTATAATCTGTACCTTATAGCAACACAAAAGAAACATTACCGTGAACAGTAATTTTACTAAGTACCAAAAGCTAAGGTTAACTGTAACTTTTTTCTCACCACCATTTCAAACATACATGACATCATCATGAACATTAGACAAGACCCTGCTTTTTAGTTTAACCTTTTCTAAATCATGGGAAAAGTCACAGAGGGTTGCTAGTCAGTAAACTAAATACCATTTTTAAAAAGCACTATTAGTAAATGTGCCATTAATTTAATTTCCCAAGCAAAATAATGCATAAGAATGGGCAGCATACCAAAGACATACAAATGTACCTGTAGTAAAAATGTTCCCCTTTGAAAATTAATTCTTTCACAATTCTGCTAGATTTATTTCCAAATTACAGTCTACAGGTGCAATCTTCTTTTCAAACAAAATTTCTAATGCCTGAACTAGAAAGACTTGTAATCAGAGTTCTGACTGTCATTGGAATATAAAATTACTGGTACTTTATGTAACGCACAGAGCTGCAATCCCTGCGCATATTTAAATGTTAGTGGTGTAACTTTATCGGCTATAGCAGGTGGATCCTATAGACCTGAGGTAAGCCAGAGCCATGTTCATGGAGACCCAACTCCTCCATGATTTATGTGATTACTCTGATAAGTGGTTGCCCCCTTGATAGATAGAGGGGAGGACTCTCAGGTTGTACTGGGGTTTTTTTGCCTAAGGGCTGGCTTTCTTTGAGTGGAAATCCATGTGCCAGTAGAAAAGAGACAATCTGGGCCACAGTTTGCAACTGTTTGTTGCAACAGTTTGCATGCTGTTTGTTGGTATCCTGTATGGAAAAATCCGACTGAAGTAAATTAGAAAAACTAAGAGATACCTTATTCGCTTAAATAATGCTGGCTGGCACATCACTGAAATAAGTTAGTTCCTACTTAAGCCACAAACTGTTTGGTTTAAATAAGGGATTTTTTTTTTCTTCTTCCTGCTACAGGGCCCATTGTTGTTTATAAATGTAATTCATAAGTCCAAATTTAATTCCAACCTTACACTGAGAATACCAGGTTTTTATTTTACTTAAACCCAATACTGATCTCTCTGCCTAGGTGTAAAATGCCTATTTCCTATATATAACGTTGTGGAAGCAACAATCTGTTACCAGTTACACTCAGACAAAGCAGAAGCCCTAATGTAGCACCCTCTGCAGCTTGCAAAGAAGGTGCCATATCTTTCTATTATGTTACATTTTTAAACACATAAAATGGGCTTTTCAAGCACTGAAAGATGCAGTCCTTGTCCTTTACATGCCAGGCACTAGGACACTATAACTAATAATAGAAATCCTTTTTATACCTGTCTTTACAAGTTCTTATTTTTAACATTTGTAAAGGTTGTTTTCACCATCTGGAAACCCCATTGGACCCAGCGTTGAATGCTAGCTTCTTGCTTTTCTTCCCTCGTAGTCTGACAATTGTAATGCTTTGTTTGGTGCCTTATATGCAATCTGTTCATTTATTAACCAAAGGTAAGTAAAACAGATGCACGGTGTCATCTCTTGCATTTTCAGGATGCTAGCATTTCACAGGAATTGAACATTCCTTTACTGCTTTTTTACTTTACTATTATAACTTGTCTTCACTGCATGGTAACCACACAATACATAACCATGCGTTTGCAATGTGTGGTAGCCTAACCTGCCACTACATTGTGAGAGTTTGCACACTGTTGTCCCACTCTGTGCTGTACTTGGTGCTCTCTGGCAGTGGTTCTCAACCTTTTCAGGCTCCCTCAATAGACTCAAGGCACCACTTGGAAAATGCCAGCTCTTCATTTACAATCATTTTTTAACTTAAGAAAAATAAAAGAGCACTTCTTCTGTTACAAAGAACTCAAAAAGGTCACAAAAGGTCAGAATGTTTTTAACACTATGGCTAAGTACAGACAGTCAAAAAGCCTGAGGCTGAATTGATTCAGTCTTTGCGGGTTAGTCTAAGCTGCACAGATTGAACTGATAAGCAAATGAACAGACATCACTTTTGATTCAGGGAATGCAGCCACATGCCTGCTGTGGCTCAAGCCAGAAGCTGGGGGCACTAGAGCACCCCAAGAGAGAAACCCTCCAAGGCTTTCTGCCCCCCTCCCTGCTCAAACAGAGGGAGCATGGCCAGGCCCCAGCCCAGAGCTAGCTAGAGGGTCTTGGGTGGGAGAGTAGGAGGGGCAGATGCCAAGCTGAGGAGGGGGTGGGTGGGGAAAAAGGTAGTGGCACTGAATTCATAAAAGCCTGAACAAAAATAGTTCTTTCTCCTCTGAAGTGAGCATTAAACACAGCTCAGCTCTACGTTCACTTCCTCTTTCTTCTACCCCCAAAGTCTCTGGGATTTGCAGTCCACACTCACAACAGCAGGACTCTGCAAGGCTGCTCATCACTTCCTCTTCCTGCTTCCAGGTGCCTCTGGAATTTGTAGCCCACAGTCACAGCCAGCAGCACATTTAGCTGGGCAGGGCAGCTCCATCCTTGGGGGAAGGGGATTTTAACTCCCCTCCCTGGCCCCAGACCCCAGCCAGGGTTTGCCTGGGCTGGGGCCAGTGAGCCAACCAGTGAAGCCAGTGAGCCAGCTCTCATGGCTTCAGCTAGGAAGCAGAGGGGCAGGGCCAGCCCTGCTCTCTGGAGCAGACAACACAGCCCAGCCCAGGGCTGCAAAGCATGCTGGGATGCTAGGGGACTCTGATTTAACTTGAACCAGGAAGGGATCTGGGACAAAAGTTTCATAAACTGGTTTGACCTAAATCTGTTAAGTCTGATACTACTTTCAAACAGATTTATCTTAAACCAGTTTCAGCCATTTTGAAACTGGTTTAAGTACACTGAACTTCTGTTTGGTTATAGGTTTAAACCAGTTTCTAATCACTTAAACCAGTTTATGTATAACTTCTGTCCCTAGCCTATGAATTCCTATTTGAAATCTCTGAATTTATCTTGTGAATTGTATTTGCTCGCCTAACAGTGCTAATATCATCTGGCATCCCACGGAACCCTTGAAAGGACCTCAAGGCACTCCAGAGAGCCATGGCACCCTGGTTGAGAATTACTGTTCTATGCAAATGTGAGAAGCAATACAGATATCTGGGTTTGTATGCTCAGACAGAGTGCCATAACTCACTGTAACACTATTCTTGTATTTGTACAATCGTGTGGGGAAATTAATCTCTTTACTTTTAAGATTGAAGGATAAATTGAACTAAACCCATGGCATTTATTTCCTGGCAGTAAGAAAGCTGGTGTAATGGGTAATGGTAAGTGTTGAAGGTAAGGATCCCCCTCCCTAAATGCCAAACTGAGATCTGTTGCTACTTACGGCAGCAGTATTTGTTTTTCATGCCTTTGCACAAAATGCAGACAGGAGAAGTTGGCAGGGGTTTCATAGCCTGTTTTAGTGCCAGAAAGGCAGCAACTTAGAGTTACCGGTAGCAGAACCGCAAATTATGTAGACATGGATGCGTGGAGCAAGCTGACGCTGTTTTTATAGCAGATGACCCTTGCTCAGATCAGCACTTCTGGACCAGGGTTACAAACATGTGTTGATGGAACCAACTGTGATGAAAACAGGATAACTGGAAGGGGGCAGAGCATGCTCACGTAATGGCAGACATGTTATTGGAGCTCTGTAAAAGAGTTTGCCCTGGTAGTTGGGAGGAAGAACACTAGTGTAGCAGGGCACTAGGGTGCCTGCTACTTGGTGAGCTGGGATAACCCCGCAGGTCCGATTGCTGAGGCAACCAAAGGGAATTAATGGCTCACACCTGCCTGGCCAGCTGACAAGAAGGGGCAGGGCCTGGCTCCTATATAAACCACAGGCAGGAGGCAGTTCCCTACCAGCAGCCAAGGCAGAAGGAGCTCCCTGCAAAGAAAGAGAAGAGAAGCCTGAATGTTAGAGCAGTGTTGGTCCCTGCGGCGGGATAGAGAACCCTGGTAGGCTTGAGCATAGTTATAGTTGGAGGCTTATGTTTGTGTTGTAGCCAAAGGGCTTGTGTTTATGTTACTATTTGTTACACCAGTGGTTTGGGTGAGGCTATTAGGGGTTGGAGGAGGCCTCATTGGGGACTCACAGTAGAGTGGGGACCCCAGCGCCAGTGAGGGCACAGCATTTGGGGTGTATAGACCCCAGCCCAAGAGAGGGGCAGTTGAGAAGCCCCAGAGAAAGGGAGCATTGCTGAGAAGCCCAGTGCGGGTGTGGTGAGCCCCAGAGAAGGGGGCAGCATTGTGGTGAGCACCAGAAAAGGGGGCAGCATGTGAAAAGGCCCTGAGAGGAGGGCGGCATTTCAGAGAAGGCCCTGAGAGGAGGGCGCGGAGAGAGAGACAGGACTGCAGAGAGCCCAAGTGCCAGAGAGGGCGTGAAGACGGAGAGAGGGACAGAACAACGTCCATTACATCTGCAAGGCTTGGGGCATGGTATTGGGGTGGTAGGAGCCACGCACAGCCCACAAGGCTTGGGTGCACGGTACACCCGTGACAGGAGAACCATGGCCAAGAGGACAGAAGGCAGCCTCCCTATAAAATATATAAAATCAAAGACATGGCAGGAGAGAATCAGAGGGTGCAAGACGGCAGCTTGGCACGGTAAAGGAGGCAGCAGGGGAGAGCACGGCGACCCTGACGTCCCTCCTGTTACAGCTAGCATGAAAGACTAGCAATACTCCTAAAGTTTGGAGTTGGACAATCTCTAGATTCTGCAACAGTCATTAAGAACTGGAAGGCAATTAATGCCAGGCTTGCAAAAACTGGAAATATCACTTAAGTTATTGTATGGTTTGAACAGATGCACTTCCCAAAGTGAAGGGTTGATGGATATGATACACACACACACATTCTATATATTCTCCATCCCCCATTTTACAAAAGCAAATATATTAACAAGCAAGAATACTGTGTCATTGTTACGGACCTCCATTATCAAGTTCATTGTGGACCACCAAGTCAGATGCACGGGCAATGACATCAATGTATTGTCAGGGCAGATAATGATAAAGTGTTTGTAAAGTCTGGCCTTTAACATGTTACTCCATTTTGCCCTAAACACAGCTATCTCATGAGAACGTGCCAATTGTTATTTTGCCACGACCTCTGCCATCTTAGGCTAGGGACAGACATCCAGAAAGCCAGAGCCTGAATTGATTCAATCTCTGCAGGTCAGTGTAACCTGCATAGATTGAATCGATTCGCAAGTGAACAGACGTTCACTTTTGACTCCAGAAATTCAGGCATATGCCTGCAGTGGCTCAGGCCAGAAGCCAGGAGGCACTAGAGCAAGCCCCCAGCTGGAGGGAAACTACACTGAGGGAAAGGGCATGGCCAGGCCCGGGCAGGCCTGAGTATGATTGGGGAGGGGCTCCACTTGCGCACCCAGGGCTGCAGTGGCCAGAAGCCAGCAGCCTGGGGGGGCGGTTCATCCCCCCATTGCAGGCAGCAGCGGCAGGGCACTGACACAGCACCCTGGGTCGAGTCCCTCTGAGAAGTGGCCAGCCAACCGTGGGGAGGGGGAATTTCACCTGGTTGCAGGGGCAGGGGGAAGCCAAGGCTGGTTATGGAGCCTGACTCACTGCTGCCTCCTGCTGTGGCACCGCGGCCCAGGCTGGGGTGACCCCAGGGGGTGGGGGTGAGCCCCCCTGCCTCCTACCTCCATCCCCACATGGGGGCCATGGTTTGCAGGAGGGCAGCAGCTGCAGCACGGCTCCCCATCCCCCTCCCTCTTCTAGCAGCAGCAGAGCAAACTTAGCGTAGTGGGTGGAATTGAAGCACCTGTCACCCGCTGCCTGCTTGTGGTGGCACCAGGCACACGGGGTGGGCTACTGCAAGCCAGTTGCTGCCTATGCCTCTAAGCCGCAGAGCCAAGCTGGACCAGGCTGCACTCCTGAGCCATGGGACCGGGCCGAACCGGTCTGCAATGGTCCATTACCTCCCCCTGCCACTGCCACTGCCCATGCCCCTCGCCTGCAGCAGCCCATCCCAAGCGCCCAGCACGGCCATGAGCAGGCAGTGGGTGATAGGTGCTTCACCTCTGCCTGCTGCGATAGGTTTGCTCCACCGCCACCACCACTGGAAGAAGGAAGGGGGCAGGGAGCCATGCTGCAGCATGGAACAGACAGCCCAGCCCAGCCCGGGGCTGCAGCACACGCTGAGATGCTGAAGGACTCTGTTTAATTTAAATCAGGAAGGAGTCTGGGACACAAGTTCCATACACTGGTTTGACCTAAATCACTTAAGTCTGACACTACATTCAACCAGGTTTACCTCAAACCGGTTTGGGCCATTTTGAAACTGGTTTATGTGCACTGAACTTATGTTCCGTTACAGGTGTCACAACCCAAGGGTGTGATTTTGTGTGTGCGCGCTTCGGCACTGCTAAATTATTTCCCGCCATGAGGAGCTTTCTTTGCAGGGTGCATTTCTTAGTTGCAAAGAGAAAACCCCGGTGCAAAGGAGTTCCCACCATTCGCATGCAAATTTGTGTCCCACTATTGGCTGTTTCTAAATTATTCCCACGTGGCGGCTAGCAATTGGCTTGCTAGCCGTATAAGAGGCTTGAGGGGTTTCCGCCCAAGTTGGAGAACTCCGAGGAGAACCCCGCAAGGGAGGACTCCACAACCATCTGGAGGAGGAGGACTTCACGTTTCGTGAAGAACTCTAAGCGCTGCGGAGCCTAACGGGCCCAGCGTGTACCTTAAGAAGGCTATAGGGGTCTGATCAACCTCTGGCCTCTCCCCATCGCCGAACGATCCCTCGACGAACCCCTTCCCTGCGCGCAAGTTCCACGGAGCCTAGCAAACTTTGTGTGAGTGTATCCAGAGCTCTTCTCCGAGTTGTTTTCTTCGGTTGACACGACGGGCTCACGGTTTTAGAGCCTTCAACTGGATTGGGCTAGAGTTCGCGAGTTTAGAACTCTTGTCCGCTTTTCTTCTTTCCTGTCTGTAACTGCAACTCAAGCAAGTTTTCCTGCCTGCACCGCGACCATCTACAGTGTAAGTAAAATAATCTTTAATCAACCGCTACGCGTCCATGCCTAATTCTAGTCCGCCGGCCTGCATTCCCCGACCCGCGTGCCAGGGCTGCTGGCCACAGCCTGCCACGCGCCCCCGAGGGCCTCGGACCGCTCCCAGCCCACACAACAGGGTTAAACCAGTTTCTTATCACTTAAGCTGGTTTATGTGTAACTTCTGTCCCTAGCCTTAGAGTCCAGTTTACTCCTATGCATGCCTAAATGTGATTTAGCTACAACATAGTAGGCTCCTAAATTCTAAAGAGTTTGACTCTGCTCCACTAAACTTAGTAGGCATTTAAGTTCAGAGGGTACCGCATTTTGGGCTGCAGAGTTCTCCAAGTGCCAACACTTGGGCTTCTGGATAGCCTAAAAAGTAATCCTGCCGGGCAGGCACTAATGGTCCTTGAGACACCTGATCTTCTAGGCATGCTCAGAACATGTCTAGCTGACATAATTTGCACTGAATTTGGCTCAAAAATCCACTTTCAATCCAACAACTTTGTGGTTGCAGCACTCACCCATGACATAGGAGACTTAGGTGCTAGGGACTCCACAGCCTGATGGAATCCAAATCTAAATCTTCTACTTCCTTTTCCTAAAAGAGTGCCTTAGCCATCAGACTAACGAACAGCATCAGTGAGCTCACCCTCCTCCCCACCTCCTGAAGTCGCCATTCACATATTTTGCTGGCGTTTTTAATACAGGAATCATATTTATTTTTCATAATTTTCTAAATATATCACTTTATTTTTGTTGATAATATTTTGTTTGATAGCTTTTATTTACTTTTTTCCTCAGATTTAAGATGTGAGTCACTTTTAGGAAAAATGGTGATAAAATATATATTTTATATTCAAAGAAGTATGGTAAGACTTGGAAACTTAAATTCAGATCTTTTGTGACATTTTTATCCTTCACATGGATAGTGATTATATGTATGTTTATACTGGTGCTTCAATAGCCTCCCCATTAAGCTTGGTATTTTTCAAAAGTCTTTGAGAAGACTTAAATTTGAAGCAACTATACAAAATAATCATAACAATGTTAAATTCATAACCCTGTTGCACAGATTTAAAATTTTTGTTAATTTTAACTTTTAGTGAAATGTTTAACAACTTGGTATTTTACTACTCTATTAAATGCTTCTTTGAACTTTGCAATGCTATTCATAGCTTAACAGGCAGACAAGGTTCTTTGGGTAAATCCGGTATCTTTTATTAGACCAGCTAAAATAGTTGGAAACCTATACCCCTTAATGAAGGCATCAAACTTATAGAAATAACAAATGCAGCAGCCTATTGATCAGAGCCACAATACCCTGTTTTGCTGAATTCAGCAGACTGAGACACAATGAATTCACTACCATTCTCTCTAAGAATGATTCTGGTTTGATTATATAAATATTGGGCCAAATATATGTTATAAATCACGTTCCTTTATAAGTAAAGAATTCCCACAGGACAAACCAGCAAATCTAGCAAGTTCCTGGCAGAGTTTGCAAAAGCCTGTTAAATGTTTTCAATTAGACGTTAAAAAGCACAGGCCTTTCTGCTCTGCGTGAATACAAAGGGCCATATTTTCAGAAAAAAAGTCAAAACAGCAGTAAACACGAACATTTACATACACAAAAGCCGATTCAAATTTCAGAAAGCCTAAGTTCTCATCAACTCAAGCTGAAAGATGTTTGAAGAAAGAGTATGCACTCAGTGCCCCATGGACTGTGTGAAAGCCTGAAAAGAGGAAAGAGCAGCTTCCAAGACATTTCCGCCGAGCGCTGAAGGCAGGTCCGGGACCATGCAGTTTCGCCTTCGCTATGCTGAACTCTTGCCTTGTGTCCTGTCTGGATCCACCTAGCACCCCCAATGATGGATTAGACTCTTAGGTTTGGATTCCCTGTCCTTATGATATACATTATAATTAGGACATTTTTGTCATTAGAATCCTAAAGGAGTCAACAAATGACCTGACTCAAAAGTTTAATGCCTGTGTTTGTACTTAAAATCTCAAAAAACGCTATGACCCGGCAAACCCAGGTCCAACCCAGTCTATTGTTGTATTCCACGTGTGTGTAGTTAGAGGCAAGTCTTTCTGCCTCTCCCCCTCCTCAGGAAGAGAAGGACCAGTATGCAACAAAACTAGTGCGCTGCACTTCCACCACTGGTGGTTAGAACAGGATGTGCAAAGTCCCAGGAAGAAACACCGATTTCCTGCATCCCAGGCATTCAGAAATTAGAAGCAGGGTTTTTTAGTCTCAGATTCACCTGAAAAAAATCCCTATTAAGAAATGGATGCAATCGCAGGGAATCCTGCATCTTAACTCTCTGTGTGGTCCTCCAGCTTCCAGTTCATTATTCAAATGGGATGTTAAGTCCTGGTTTCACTCCAAATCTGCACACATTTTCTTTTACTAGAAACCAATGTAAAACAAAAACTGTAGCATACAACAGAACTGGAATGGATCACTTGGATCAGGGAGCTGAGGCCACTGCATTCACAAGCAACCATTTGGCCAATTGGGCTCACAAAAACATCCGTTTCAGGCCTTCTTGCACATCTTAATTCCAAAGCACCCAATACCAAAAAATCTACAAAACTTAATCAAGCAGAGACAAAGTGCCAGTAATTTTTTATTTGTTCGCTCTGCCCTATAAGTCCACAGACATTTTGCACTACCTTGATTAAATAAATAAATAAAT
>NW_005842292.1:70304-81711 GCF_000455745.1 Alligator sinensis | reverse complement strand
ATTCCTGCTCGGTAGCAGTTCAATGGGTGGCTCAATGTAAAGAGCCAAAAGATCATTTTCCCTCCAGCAGCTATGTCACTTTACACTCTTTGAAAACCTATGCTAAAAACCTGCTGTTGGAATTTTCTCTCATTAATCGAGATAAATAAGCCCTGAAAAGCCTTTGGTAAAACAGACACTAGATTACATTAATTAATCATTTAATTTTCTTCTGATTTTTCTTCCACTGCCAAAGGCAATCTTGCCTCTTCAAAGATAGATACACTGCAAGAGCCGTAGCTACAGTTCACCAGGGCAGCGGTAGACCTGAAGTAGGAGCACACAAAACGAACACTGGAGCCAATTTGTTTGGATCATACACCATACCAATTATGCAGCTTTAAGTAAAATTAAAATTCAGTTCTGTTCTGATTTCACTTGTGCAAACCAATTTTTTTTTGTTTGCATTAATTTGTTTTATTTTTAAGAAAGCATCTCTTGAATCCAAATAAGGCCTGGGAATGTTTATTAATCTGTCTCAGTTTCACATACGGCATGCTGAGTAGTAGTGTGAAAGGCTTCCACCTTCCTAAAACTAAACTGGGTCTTTTTGAAGAAAAGTATTTACAGAATTGTTGCAACTGCACATAGCATCCAGCCATTTATATGCAAACGAGTATGTCAGTGCCACTACAAAAAACCTCCCTCCTGCAACCCCTACTCCACCCTGTGCATTTCCATTCAGGTTTTGGCTAAACTGGGGTTCACATTTAATTATGTTCACCTATGTCAGTTGTAATTTTCACACAGAGTGAAAGAAAAGGTATGTGTTTCCATTTGGAGAGCCAAATATTAGCATCCTAAAAAGAATTTATTCTTATATAGTGTTGCTCATCTGAAGATTTTACATTCTCTAAAAATATTCTTGTGATTTTGTTTGCATTTTAGTCATTTGATACAGAGTTGAACCAAAATAGAGTGAGATTTAGTCTATGTATTTATATTTCTAAAGTCCCAGTGTTGAGAAACCTTCTCCAAGAATGCCAGTCACCAGTCCCATTGATCTAAACCAAAGGATTATAAGTGCCTTGGGTGATCACAGTCATTACAATTTAAAAAAACAGAGAAAAAGACTCTCAACCAACCCTTCAAATGTACCAAGAAATACATTTATTAGTCATTGCCAATCGCAGAGAAAACATGTCTCTTTCTGCCCACGTGCAGGGGGGCTAGACCCAATGATCTTGTAAGGTCTCTTCCAGCCCCTGACATCTATGGATCTGTGCGATATGCCATCCACCTGCAACACAGCTTAATAGACCGGTAGCTCCACTCAATACTAGCTTCAGTTTCCACAGTCTTACGTGTAGCCCCATGTCGCACTCCCTACAGTGATCCATGCTCAAGGTGATAGAAGCATGAATAAGGAATGTCAAAGCACACATCAAAAAGGGCAGCTCTTGACCTTTCTGCCAAGCACAAATGATAAAAATCATATCCGGGTCCAATGCGTTGGTCCTCATACAGTGAGCAAGCATGTCAACCTGCATCAGAAAAGAAACGTTACATCAGTTGCAAGAATACGTACGAAGCCAAACGGCTAATGTGCAATAGCACGAATGTCATGCCAGACAGGACTCTTCTTCAGAAGACAAAGGTAGGTGAATTTTTCTGAGTTTCACTGTCAACTCTGCCGTTTCTTCCAACTTGCACTCTCAACAGGCAGTGCACCTGACCTGCCCGATTCCCTGCATCCAGAACCGGACACAGGCGTGGGTGAACCAGGCAGCCGCCCGGAGCCTGGACAAAAAGGGTGCCCAAAAATGGTAATTTTTTCCCATTGTCTGATTATTATTATTATCATCATCTCTGGCGAAGGGGGGCCCAGTACTAAAAGTTTGCCCAGGGCCGCTGAGAGTCTAGGTACAGTGCTCCCTGCATCTCAGAAGATTTCATGCCCAAAAACTATGTTCCACCTGTGGGTAGGTGTCTAGTCTTGACATTTCCCACATTTCTAAGACCTTTCCGCAGTGTCCTAAAAAGTCTCAGGAAAAGAAACAGGAATAAAAATCTGATGACATTTCAAGGGAAGCCTACCAAGGTAAGCTTGCTGCCAAGTGCAAACCCTACCCCCAACCCACACCCACGTGCATACATTTGGAGGTAGAGAAGAAGCAGCAAAATGAAACCAGTGTATTCTGCACACAGCTTTGTAATGAAGATTACTTCTTATTGTGACCCTCACCTTCCCACTCAGTTCCTCTTTTTCACTGGGCATTACACCCACTACTAGGCTTGGTCATTGTTGTTTGAACACCGTACAAAAGATTAGTCTGTATTTGAATGCGTTTGTACAATGCCCAGCACAGTAGAACTACAATACTGATTAGGGTCCCTGTTGCTACAGTCATTTACCACTACTGTAACAAATTAGCAATAAAACTCGGAGTTTTTATTCTACCCTAAATTCCTCCTGGAGCCAACGGCAGTATTGATTAAATAACTGCAGGATTTGGCCATATTTCTTTCTACAGTAATGACGGATTAAGTCGGGAGCTAGTTGTATTGACGATATCTATTTGCTTTCACGTGAAAAGAATTAATGGACAGTATGCCTACAGAGAAGCAGTTGCACCGGAATAGCGAGTCACACAACCCAGTCAGAACTACACAGTTTCTATTTTGCAACATTCGGGATGTGGCGTAAAGCCATAGCTATAGGGAAAACATAGGAGCACTGTGGAATGGAGAGGGCTAGATGACTAGTGATGGGCAAAGATTTATAATTAATCAACAAGAAGTGCTGCACTATTTTACAAGGCAATAATCCAATCCAGTTCCCCAAGGTAAAGATTAGGAGGCTGACGGCCAAGTAGTTTATTCAAACAAGGGAACTGGATTATTGCTTCATAAAACAGCATGGCACTCTGATTATTACCTTTGTGTTACAAGCCCTTTTAAAATGATTTTCCCCATAAATGTTTAAAACCTTACAAGCAGCAGAGCAAGAAAACGAAAATGTGATAGGGGGCAGAAGTGAACACGCTTAACAGTTTCTGCTATCTTCTTGCAAACACAAAGACTTTGAAATTGAAATGCAACGCTTCTTCAACCAGCTTCATTAAAAATAATAATAAATCTTATTAATAAAAACGTGTTAATAAACATCCTCCCATCTTCCTCATGTCTTTGCCCCTTCCCCCAGCCCCCCCACTCCTCCCCCCGCTTTACAGTTTTGTCCGTTTTATATCCTGTCCCCAGTTTCCTCTTAAATTTCACTTTTCATCTTTGTCGACACATCCCACTGCTGCACCTCGGATGTCTTTGGCTCACAAAGGAGTGAGAGCCTGCATATCGCAGAGACTACCTGCCTTTCACCACCTCTTCTTAACTGCTCTGGGCAGTATGACGGTTGAGGGTAGTAGAAATTTTTGCATGGAGCATGGTGTTTTCTCAGTGGAAGAGCTGAAGACCTCTCCATGCACTGAGACTAGGTTTAGCCATTCTTGTCACCTTGGAGGTAAAATATCCCTTGTTTCTTCAGACACATGTTCCCCAAGTGGTACATAACACATCTCAACAAATGCTAGCCAACAATTTCTTGGGCTAACCCCACTTAGGAAAGTGATGTAAATTAATGAAGGATTGAAAAGTATGGTCCTTAATTTTTGACTTTGCAAACAGTTACTATAGCGGTGTCCAAGACGAAAGAAGTCTCATGGGCGATATCTTTTTTTAGGCTTGACAGAATCCGATTTTTATTTTTTAATAAATTTTGATAGATAATATCAATGTTTTATTGGGGGGGGGTTAAGCATTTATTTTGATTTTTATTGATTTACATTTTCAGGATTATGCTAAATTAGGAGTGCAAGGGGCAGGCAATTTCTTAATGACAGTAAACCATTCTATTATTATAGCAAGGTTTAACCACCTGCTGTGATAAACGTAACTAACTACTGTAGAGCTGCCGGCAGCTGAGCAGCAGAGCTGCCATCAGTCCCAGCTCTGCTCGCTCGTAGCTCCCTCATCCGCTTCGTCACTTCCTCTTCCTTTGTTACCAGTCCCCTGGGGCTTCTGGGAGTTGCCATCCAAGCACGGTTTTGTAGGACTGCTCCACTCCATCAGCCATCATTTTTCTTATGTCTCCTTTCTATAAATTTTTATTTTAATGCTGGAAATATCTTTTCATCGGTCTGTGAACATGCGGGGAAATCACTATTTATCAATAAAAATCGAATCACACCAAACCTACTTTTATGGGACCAACGGTATGGTTGGTATAGATACGCATGCACTTTTGGGTATAGATACACATGCACCATGCCTCAGGCTCCTGGGAATGGGATCATTCTAAATGATTACAACAACAGGTATGCTGCGCAGAAAGGAAGGCTGGCACCAAGATCTTCAAAAGCAACCCAGCACTAGGCAGCTAAGGATCAATTTACCTAGATGCTTAGCATCCTCAACTCTCATTGACTTCCTGCCCTTGGGGCAGGGGGCTAGACTCGATCTCCTGAGGTCCCTTCCAGCCCTAATGTCTATGAAATCTATGATGACAACCAGTTATGTGAGACTTGACCTTCTAGAAATCAGGACCTAGATATGGAGAATTTAGTTAGCCCTAGCTGATCACTCAAAAAACAAAACAAAACAAAACCAAAAAAGATTGGTGCAACCAAAATAACAGTATACTCTTGAAAAATTGATGTAGGCTGTTTATCCAAAGTATCCAAAGAAATTAGACAGCTAGAAGGGACTTCAAAAACAGTCATTTAGGGCAGAATCCTATGTTACTTCACACACCCAAATCACACTTACCCAGCTATGTATAAACTACCATTTTAGTATCTATGCACACTTTACTATTTCACATGAAGGCATCCATGTGGGTGCTGGGCACATTCAGGACACAGCTCCAAAAATGCATACCCAAGCTTAGCACAGTAGACTTATTATTTAGGGCATTCATCTAGGAAGCAGGATAACCAAAGTGCAGGTCCCCTTTATCCAGGGGGTATTTAAGTTTACATCTCTTTGACTTTCTAACACAGTATTTCAACCACCAAGCCACAGGCCAAAGCAACCACAGAGATGGATTAAACATTGTCTCTAAATTGAGAATGTCACCAATTGCAGCACAGTACACTTATTACTCATCTAACAAAAACATACACAAAATAAGAAACTTCCACAATAGCCAACAACCTTGTCTCTGACATTATGGACTCAGACTCTAGGCAACCAACTCAGAACCTAGACATCTATGAATTTTTTCAAGAGATTGCATTCAAGAAAGGATATGAACTGAAATCTTTACCAAAGATTTAGTCATTAAAACTATGCTTTCATCTTAAAAAATAATTGCCATCCCTCCACTTTGTACAAGGACAGTCAGAATTGACCAAAGATTTTATTTTATTTCTCTATGCCGGTGGTTTTCAACCTGTGGTCTGTGGACCCCTGGGGGTCTGCAGACTATGCCTAAGGGGTCCACAGAAGATGGCTATGATCAATCAACAGTATATGAATAGCCACGCTTACAATTCAAAGGGGTCCACGCTTCCATTCAAAATTTCCAAAGGGGTCTGCACCTCCATTGGACTTTTTTAGGGGTCCACAAATGAAAAAAAGGTTGAAAACTGCTGATTTTTGCCATTTTTGTGCCATCCTTCCCAACAAAGGCTTACAGCAGCTTACAGCAAGAGAAAGCAAAATTTAAAAGGGCAACTAGAATAAAACAAAATAACAACATAAAACTAAATAAAGCAGAGAACTGCTAAGCAACATAGCCTAGTTTCAGTTGTTAAAGCCCTGCCCGAGTAGGAAGGTCTTGTAGTCCTTCCAAAAGATGTCCAGTCTCAGACCCTGGCATACTTCAAGAGGGAGAGATTCTAGAGCTGAGGAGCAACTGCCAAGAATGAGCAACCACAGATTTTTGCTAAGGGGACTTGATGCTATGATGGCACTTGCAGGAGGTTCTCTCAGCTAACCATAGGGATCACCATGGGGGATAGGGGAGAAGTTGGTCCTTTAGGTTTGCAGGTCCCAGGCTGTGTAGGGCTTCATGGGTCAAAACTAGCACCATGAATTGCACTTCTAAAGCTACTGCGAGCCAGTGCAGATACGGGAAGACTGGAGATGTGTGCTCCTAGTGACCCACACCTCTCAGAAGGCAGGCTGCCATGTGCTGCACCAGCTGCAGTCTCCAGGCACTTTCCAAGGGCAGCCTGGTGTAGAGCACATTACAGTAGTCCAGCCTAGAGGTTATACAAGTCTGAGTGATGGTGGCTGGATCAGAATCTAAAAGAAAGGGTTGCAGCCTTCTCAGCAGATGGAGCTGATGAAAGGTGCTCCTAGCCACTGCCGCTACTTGAATATCCAGGTGTAGAACAGAATCCAGGAGGGCCCCGAGGCTGAAAACCTGAGGGATAAGTGGAGACAGAACCCCATCAATGACAGATCTCTCAGTTCCCACCCAGGTCACTTGGTCTGCCCACCAACATCACCTCTGTCTTGACTGGATTCAGTTTCAATTGGTTCACCTATTTCCAGTCCCCAGCTGCAACAAGGCACTCAGAAAGGACTGAGACCACGAGGCCAGGGTCAGAAGAGAAGGAGAGGTAGAGCTGGGTGTCATCAGCATACTCATGCCACCCCACCCCAAATTGCCACACAATCTCACC
This sequence comes from Alligator sinensis, assembly GCF_000455745.1. Classification (NCBI taxonomy): domain Eukaryota; kingdom Metazoa; phylum Chordata; order Crocodylia; family Alligatoridae; genus Alligator; species Alligator sinensis. The sequence goes on along the minus strand of NW_005842292.1, from coordinate 75,043 downwards.
CAAGGGCCTCAGATGCACATTGAGGAGGAAGGGAGACAAGACCCCATAGGAAAGGTCCCATGGGGATGATGAGCACCCACCCTTCATCACTCTCTGGGACATCCTTGCTAGGAAAGGGTGGAACCAATTTAGGGCTGCCCTGTGAATACCAACCAGGTCATCTAAATACTTCATCAGCACTCATGGTCAACTGTATCAAAGGCCACAGAAAGATCAAGTAAGATCAACGGGACACAATTTTCCCTATCAAGCTCCAGGCAAAGATCACTGACAAAGTCTCTGTGTTATATCCAGGATGAAAGTCAGACTGACGTTGGTCCAGGAAACAGATGGCATCTACCTGCACCTGGAGGTGTTGGGTAATGACCTACCCCTAAGAGGGAAGGTCAGGGACAAGGCCATAACTGGAGGGTCAATATCAAGTGATTTCTTGAACAGGGAGTAGAAGATGATCTTCAGCAATCCTGTTTTTAAACATTAAATAGGATTCTACTGGAAAATTAACAAAAAATGACACTTCTAACAGTGTTAAGCAATGATTCATAGACAGAAACCAACATTTTTAAAACATGGGTGCCAAAAGCTAGATACCAGAAATTAAAAAGGCCTGATTACCAAAATGTGGAGCTCCTGCAGCTCTCTTTAAAGTCAAGATCTAAATATACATTTACGTCGCTGGCTTCAAATGCTGTATTTCAAAATTTTGGCCACTGTGTAGAAACTAAATCAGACCAAAAAGAATGTTTTTGCTACTTAGGTTACCAATAACTAAGTGTGGGAGACCGAGGCACCAGCTGACCACTTAGAGGAGACACTAGAACCACAGCCCCTGCTGGCCCAGTCGCAGCCATCTGGGGTGCAGAACCTGCTTGTTACCCCTCTGTACTGAACTATGTTCAGAAACACTGTTTTTTAAGGGCCATTTCAGAGAAATTTCTGCTGCAAAAGCAATGACACCCTAATTTCATTATGTAACATGCACACAATGTCTGTGGTCCTCTCACAGATATTAAAACAAACAGCCCATGCAACGTGGCAGCTGCTCACTACTAGGCCTGTGCGAAGCAGCTAGTATTTGCTTCATAGTATCATAGTTTCATGGTAGCTAGGGTCAGGAGGGACCTGAACAGATCATCTAGCCTAACTGTAAAATATTGCCTTCTGATCTCTAACCTAAACCTATTCTCCATCAGCTTACGGCCATTGTTCCTCGTCACCCCAGGTGGTGCTGGGGAGAAAAGAGCTCTGCCTATTTGTTGTTGATCCCCCCTGATGAGCTTGTAGGCAGCCACCAGCTCCCCCCTCAGCCTCCTCTTGCTCAGGCTGAACAGGTTCAGGTCCCTCAGTCTCTCCTCGTAGGGCCTGTCCTGCTGCCCTCTCTCCTCCAAGCGGGTGGCCCTCCTCGGGCCCCTCTCCAGGCTGGCCACATCCCGCCTGAAGTGCGGCGCCCAGTACTGGACGCAGTACTCCAACTGCAGCCTGACCAAAGTCGCATAGAGGGGGAGGATCACCTCTCTGGACCAGTTTGAAATGCACCTTTGGATGCATGACAAGGTATGGCTTTGGATTCAGATTCGGCCGATTCAGGGGACAGTGATTCGATTCACTTTCCCAACTGATTCTGCCAAATCTCTGAATCCCCAAATCAGCCAGGCCCATCCCCTGCCCACTCTCCCAGGCTGGCAACGGCTGCCCTGCCCCAGCTCCTGGCACTTGGGGAAAAAAAAGCCCCAACTCATCGGGTGCTCCGGAGCAGGGGGGGTGATCCCCGCTGCCTCCCACTGCCCCACGTTGTGTGGGGGGGTTCTGCATGAGCCCCCCGGCCCTCTCCCTCTAGCACCCCCCAACTTCTAGCCTGAGCCACTGCAGGTGCAAATTGATTCAGTCTAGCCAGGTTAGATTAACCTGCAAAGAATGAATCAATTCAGGCTCAGGCTTTTTGAATGTCTGTCCCTAGTCCACATGACCAGAATTTTATAAGGCTGTTATATATTCAGTATTTCCAAACAAAACATCTACATTAAGATCTAGTTAAGTTTGAGAGTACATATCAGTAACTTAACAGTCAAAAACATTATCAGGATGATGTATTTATATCAAATTAAGCACCAGAAACCAAAAAAAAATTCAGCTAAGGTTATATTTCCAAACAATCCAAATGAACTAAGGTATGGAACTGAACAGGTAAGACACTCAAGTTTAATTCTGTCCTCTAGCACTTTAACATATATTCCAAGATAAAATTATTATAAAAGACACGTTGAGCATTTTACATATTTTTTTCTTGTAGCATCACTGCGGGGAAGAGAATTTTAGATATAGATAAAATATGTTCCTTTGACAAGAACACAAGGGCTTGACACTGCACTAGGTAAGTGTAGAGTACAAGGGAATTGCATTCTGTATTAATGAGAAAACTGCTGTACAGACAGCATAATCTAGCTCCAAAGAGAAAGAGAGAGATAAACAAGAACACATGTCTAAGTGCCTCCTTTGTATTGCACTTGAGGTTCATGCTGAAGGCCATGTCTCCTCAGACACTCAATTCTTTATCTTTACCTTGTTCTCTTTTTTTTGGCCATGTGTTCTTTAAGGAAAGGTGCACAGGGATTTGGCGTTAAACTCTACTCAGTATAGAGAACTACAACTAGGTTCAAATCCAGTTCATTCAGCAATTCACCAAAACGGGACTAGGATGAAATGTAGGTGTCTGAGATAGGTTTGGAAGGGACCTCAAGTGTCATCTAGTTCAACCCTCTGCAAAAGATGCAGGATTGACTATACCCAAACCAAACCCTCAAGGATTAAACTGAATCAGAGATTCCAATGTAACCACTTCAAGAACTTTGTAGTTCAAAATGGAAGTGCTACCAGAGCACAAACCAGCTGCTAAAACTTCCTTAGCCTGACGAAGGGTTTTTGAACTCGAAAGCTTGCTTAATAAAACTATTCTCCAACTATTTGGGTTGGTCTAATAAAAGATATCAAATTCACCCAAGGAACCTTGTCTGCCTATGTCCTTAGACCAACACAGCTACAACCTACACCCCTGCTACCTGAATTTAGGTACTTACTGGCTGCATCTACACAAGACACTAACTGTGCAGTAGCTCATTACTACTATGCAGTAGTGTGGCATGGCATGAAGCATGACTCAATGCTACTTAGCAGTAGTAACAAACTACTGCACAGTCAGCACCACGTAAAAGCCATTTGTCGACACTACTGCACAGTAAACTCTGGTTACTGTGCAGTCATTTAGTAATTGTGTATACAAGTACTAAATGAACGTGCAGTAACAACAACTGCGCAGTCAGCGTCTCATGCAGACGTGGCCACTGAGCCTTGTGGCCCAACTGCACCACCAGGCAGCCAAAGCTAAGTATTTGGGGGCCTTGTAGATAGTTTTGTGATAGTGTGGTATTAATCTGGGGTGAGGAACCTTTTGTTTGAAAGCAGATGCATATATCTTTTCATTTGTCTTTAAATACTGGAGGACCAGGTTGTGGCTACAGGGTAGGAGGAGGCAACCAAGAAGGGTGCCAAGGGCACCCCAAGTCCTAGACTCTTCAAGGGATCTAGTGCTGCTGTTAGTGGAAGGACTGAAGTGTCAGACAGCAAAGACTGGGGGTGCAAACTTAGAGCCCACAAGGTCGGGTCCATGGACAAAGGGGCCCAGGGCCCATGAAGACAGGGCTGGAGCTGGAGTCCAGGAACGTAAAGAGGTCCTGAGACGATGGACCTTAGGCAAAGGGCATAAAGTGAACCAAGGCCAGGGGGGCTCAGTGCAAACAAGGGCCTAACACCCAAACCCCACCTGCCATCTAGGGCCAGCCTCCCTGTCCAGTCATAACGGCAAGGTGGGGCAAACAAGACAACAGGGTGGGACCCTGAGAGGCAATAGGGGGCAAGCAACACAGGGCCCATTTAGATGCCTACAGAAGCAAAATACTGCTGACCCTTTGTTATTTCCACATGAAGTGGAAAATGACTAACACGAGCAAAAAACGTTGCTGTTTGTTATTGGTCTGAATATTCAGCTGCTCAAAAATGTCCAATATGTATTAAAAAAAAGAGATTACTCATGATTGTTCTTCTTTGATAATTGTTTCTTTGCATTCACACTTCAGAATATAGCATCGCTGTGGACCTACCTTGAAAAGCCTTGTGCATTGTGGGGTACACGGGAGGTTTTGTGTACAGGTGACATCATCCTGCACAGAGGGCATGCCCCCCGAATGCCACTGATCCTTCTCTCAAACTTCTAGCTACATGCTATTATGTAGAACTCAATGCAAAGGGAAAGTGAACAGCTAGTATGAATTAATAAAAGCGAATCTCAAAGAATGTACACTTACTGGTAAATAAACCACTTCTTCATTGAGGGCCTCTGTGTAGTCCCACTTGTCTGAGCATTATGCTGTTAGGTAAACAGAGGGCAAGTTCAAAGCCAAACATAGACCAGAATAGCACTCTCTCAAACTGGGTACTGGAGTGCAAAGGCCAAGGAACGATGTCAGGTACAAGTGTCCATCAAGCTCCAAATGCTGCTTGGAATATCTCCACCGGGGATACCTAAACCATATTTTTGGTGCTGCAGTGTATCCCTTGGAGTGAGTATTTAGACCAGAAGCTATTAGCTTTCTAGTTAAGATATAGCAATACAATATACATCCGTTAATTCACGATGAAAGCCTTTGTGTAATAATGGCTTCTCTCTGGCATCTTTTCCTAGTTAT
>NW_005842292.1:58271-70273 GCF_000455745.1 Alligator sinensis | reverse complement strand
GGGGAGGAGAGGGTTCCTGTAAAATGCTCAGTCTTCTGCAGAATGTCCTCTTTATAGCTAAAGGTATTTGGATATGCATTGCTTGGCTATCAGTAAGGTCTGGAAAACAAAGGAAATACTTTACATGTAGAAGTAAAACATGTAAATACTTTAAATGTAAAATAAAAGTAATCTATTTATTATTTAGTACCAATGTAAATACTTTCAGGGTGGAAGTACTCTACTTCTGTAGACACCCTGACTTGAGATGATGCAAGTCCTTTATTCGTGGCCTAGCTAATAAATTGATTCCAATTCTCTCTACAGCATTTCGGGGTATAATCTTTCCTGGAAGCCTTGCGCTCTGACATCAGACTCTTTAATAATGATCTCCACCTTGCAATGTAGAGTGTCTCTAGGCTGGTCTGTAAAATTTTCCTGTTCCCTTGTATGAAGGGGTCAAGAACAGTGAATGCAGTAGTTCTTTGCACAGCTCCTAAAGATCTGGATACCATGCTGACAAAACCTGTTGGAACTGTGACAGTTCTGTCCTTCAAACCTGCATATGAGGGGAGGGGAGCCTCCAGTCCACTAGAAATGCACCAAAGGGAACATTTTGCTCTCATACAGTACACTTACCATTTGACGTTTTGCTCAGATATGAAGAGTAGGCCTCATCATAAAAAAATGTTGTGACCAAGGACATCAAAAGTCAACATCCAAAGTTCTCCTGCCCTGGCAAGTAAAGAGCTACTAGGTGGATGCGGTTTGAGGTGTACCACAGCCATATTTTTTCCATCTTTGCAAATAAGATCAGGAATGAAATCTGTCCTGCTTGATGATGTAGTAAATGGTCAAGGTGTTGTATACAAGTATCTCTACTACTTGATGCTACAAAAATGAGAAAAAGTTATTAAAGGCCCACTAAGGTGCCATAAGTTCTCATATACTAATGTGGAGTGAGGACTCTTGCTCCACAGGCCGTAGCCTTGAAGGAATCAGAAGTGTAGGGTCCAGCCCATTTTGTGGGTATTGGTGGTGACTGCAAGGACAGGAGAGAGTAATTCTTCAGATCTTGCTGGTATCCACCAAACAACAAAACTTTTGGAGTTGTGGAGGAATGATCAGTCCTCTTCAAAGGTTACATACATTCTGCATGTCGAGAGCTACCACCCAATACTGTAAGAGTCTTACGGTCAGACAGTCAGCAGGTATGATGTAGGATGGTGAATAAGGTCATCAGTGCTAGGAATCTTACCAAAAAAAAAAAAAATGGTCTGTTCCAGTTATCCCCTGAGAATTACCAGGTGGTTTCAAACTTTGAAAAAAGAAATCTGAATTTTATTTTTTTTTAAATTTTTTTTTTTTAAGGCTGTGGTCTGAGCCCTGGACTAATGAAGATTATCTTCCATGTGGCCTAAAGGAACACTTTCTCCCAACTAAATCAACAATCCCAATGACTGGAAGAGGCCATACATGAAATAAATTCTTGACGAAGGTGAACGTCTTGATGTTATCTGTCAGGAGTCTGCCACTCAGATTTGTCTAGTGGTAAACAAACGTCCCTTGGTCTTCAAAGGTATGCAGTAAAGACCACAAGGCACTTGGAAAAGACTGGTGGGACTGTGAACAAGCCAAAAGGAAGGTCTTTGAACTCACAGTGCCTTGTCATCTGCACAGAATCACAGGTATGAATGTGGTTCATTGCCATATAAATGTAAGCTCTCTCCTAATTGAAAGCAACACACTAGTCTTACTTGGACAGGAAGAGGATGATCTCCTCTAGAATAAGCACCCTGAACCTGTATGAACTTATGAACCTGTTGAGGTTTCTGTGGTCCACAATGGATCTTAGACACTGACTCCTCTGGTGAATCAGAAATTAGCAAAAATAAAACTCATTCCCTCGGTATTCTGTCTATGTCTCCTTTATTAAGAAGGGAATCCATTTCTTTCTACACAGGGCTTTCTCATGAGTTGGGTTCCTGTAGACTGAAGTAAAGGAAAGATGGATAGAAAGCCTGATACAAAACTGGATGGGATACCTGACATGAAAGGAATCAAGTGTCTAGCAACTGGAAATAATCTGGCACCAGGTCTTACACAAAGAAGAGGTTTGAAGGGATAGGACGAATAAAGGAGGACTGGAGATATGATGCATATTTCTTAACTGCCTTCAACTAACCCATAAAACTGCTGTTTGGGGCCAGTGCTGAGAGCAACAGACTGGCAGCAAAAAATCTTGCTCCTGTACTTCTCAATTCATTTGCCAGTAGGTTTAGGAGGTGGCTAATACTGCCTCTAGGGCCATGACCCTGTCACAACCCAAGGGTGTGATTTTGCGTGTGCGCGCTTCGGCACTGCTAAATTATTTCCCACCACGAGGAGCTTTCTTTGCAGGGTGCATTTCTTAGTTGCAAAGAGAAAACCCCGGTGCAAAGGAGTTCCCACCATTCGCATGCAAATTTGTGTCCCACTATTGGCTGTTTCTAAATTATTCCCACGTGGCGGCTAGCAATTGGCTTGCTAGCCGTATAAGAGGCTTGAGCGGTTTCCGCCCAAGTTGGAGAACTCCGAGGAGAACCCCGCAAGGGAGGACTCCACAACCATCTGGAGGAGGAGTTTCGTGAAGAACTCTAAGTGCTGCGGAGCCTAACGGGCCCAGCGTGTACCTTAAGAAGGCTATAGGGGTCTGATCAACCTCTGGCCTCTCCCCGTCGCCGAACGATCCCTCGACGAACCCCTTCCCTGCGCGCAAGTTCCACGGAGCCTAGCAAACTTTGTGTGAGTGTATCCAGAGCTCTTCTCCGAGTTGTTTTCTTCGGTTGACACGACGGGCTCACGGTTTTAGAGCCTTCAACTGGATTGGGCTAGAGTTCGCGAGTTTAGAACTCTTGTCCACTTTTCTTCTTTCCTGTCTGTAACTGCAACTCAAGCAAGTTTTCCTGCCTGCACCGCGACCATCTACAGTGTAAGTAAAATAATCTTTAATCAACCGCTACGTGTCCGTGCCTAATTCTAGTCCGCCGGCCTGCATTCCCCGACCCGCGTGCCAGGGCTGCTGGCCACAGCCCACCACGCACCCCCGAGGGCCTCGGACCACTCCCGGCCCGCACAGACCCTTGGTGTTGCAAGAATGCCAGGATTTAGCAGTGAAATGATGTGTAAAAATATAACCTCTGGATAATGTCCCATGCCTGCATCTGTCTCTAGCATATCTAACAGGTGATCAGGTGTCTCTGATGTCATGAACCTTGCTTGATGGAAAATGTTCACCATTTTCTCCTGTAGTTCCTTAAACAGTTTCCATTTAAGTGTAAAGGAAACAGAAATAGCACCAATCTGACTGTCTAGGAAAGTGATATCAATTGATACTTCCAAAAGGAACTAATTTTTAAGAGGTTAATACCCGGCTAGATAAAGCCCTGGCTGGGATGATCTAGTTGGGGATGGTCCTGCTTTGAGCAGGGGGTCGGACCAGATGACCTCCTGAGGTCTTTTCCAACCCTCATTTTCTGTGATTCTCTCATATTTTTTGTCTCATTCTTCTGAAATAGGCAGGTCCTCATGCAAGACTACAATACCCTTTCATAGCCCCTGTGGCAGTAAGAAAGGCTGCCGCAGTTCCACATGAGGAATAGTCACTAATAAGAGCACCGCTGCCAGTGAAGAGTGAAGTGCTAGAAAGAGAGCTGCTGTGGAGGTCAAACCAGAGGTCGGGGATAAAGTAGCACTGGCAACCTCTAGCAGAGCTTTTATGGAGTCCTGTATGTAATCAGCAGATTCCTCTTTCCAAGTCCTCACACCACCGGACATGTCTTTGCACATGCTATAGCTCACTCATTAAACTCTACCCACAGCTCAAAAAAAATCAGCACCTTAAAAAGGTATTGCATAGTTTGTAGTTCGTCACAATCACAGAGGGTAGAATCAGTGGTAAAATCCAACTTCTTCACTGTATCCATTGACAAGTCTACTCCGTGCAAAGTCCACTGAGGCACTGTCATGTCTTCCAGAACTGATCTGCACGAGCTAGGAGTTGTTCAGGTGATAAGAACTAGAGAACATAAGCCACAGGGTCACTGTCTAGACTGAAATGCTACCCTAGTCTGTTCAGCTGAGGATTCAAGTACTCTGGGCATCTTTACATATGCTTGAGGGTGGGGAGCACTTTAATTAGGAGCTGCTCTAATTAAAGTGCCAGCAGCATCTCGTGTATTCAGTTGCCTCTGCTTCAAAATGGCGAGCTCATTTGATAAGCTTTAGTTAAAGTGCCCCACCACCATTTTGAAGCACAGCGATGTTGAATTCACGTGACGCTGAGGCTGCTGGAGCGTGCTAATTGGACTGCTACAGCAGACTTAATCAATCGAGTCTGCTCTGATATGTTCTCATTAGAATGTGTAGGAGCAGGTGTTAGGCACAGGTATAGCTGCCCAGTGACAAGAACACTTTTTCATGACAGCAGTCAGCTCAGTATTGGAGTGTTGTTATGCAGAAGACCTTTTGAAGCTGTGCATTGTATTGTATTTCACACTTCCTAGTATCAGCTGAACAGAACACAGAATGATATCCTGCCCTGATGCAGGAAAAGGCCTCAAATCTGAAGGTCAAGCGGCAGCGGGGGTGCTTCCATGTCTTATTTGGCTTCCTTCTCTTAGTTTCATAGTTTCATAGTTTTAGGGTTGGAAGGGACCTAATAGATCTTCTAGCCCGACCCCCCGCCAGGGCGGGAGAACAACCCAAAAACACAAACAAAACCACTCACCCTAAAAACAAAAACGGGACTCAAATGAGTCCAGCCAGGTAAGTACCCAGCCTCTTCTTAAAGATCCCCAGGGTAGGGGCCAGCACCACCTCCCTTGGAAGTTGGTTCCAGCTCCTAGCCGCCCTGACTGTGAAGTAGTTTTTTCGGATGTCCAATCTGTACCTCCTCTCCATCAACTTGTGCCCATTATTCCTTGTTATGCCAGCAGGGGCTAGGGGAAACAGCGTCTCCCCCAAACCCTTCTGGTTCCCCCTAGTGAGTTTATAGACGGTCACCAGGTCCCCCCTCAGCCTTCTCTTGTGGAGGCTGAATAGGTTCAAGTCCCGCAGTCTCTCACTGTAGGGTCTGCCCTGTTGTCCCCGGATCATGCGGGTGGCCCTCCTCTGGACCCTCTCCATGTTGTCCACATCCCTCCTGAAATGGGGCGCACAGAACTGGACACAATACTCCAGCTGCGGCCTGACCAGCGTCGCATAGAGGGGGAGGATCACCTCCCTGGCTCTACTCGAGATGCACCTGTGGATGCACGACAAGGTCCGGTTAGCCCTGCCAACCATGACCTCGCATTGTCGGCCCATGTTCATCTTGGAGTCAATAATGACACCAAGATCCCTTTCCGCCTCCGTGCTCTCAAGTAGGGAGCTCCCCATCGTATAAGTGTGCTGCTGGTTCCTACTACCCAAGTGCAGCACCCTGCACTTGTCCGTATTGAAACGCATCCTGTTCCTGTGTGCCCACCCCTGTAACCTATCCAGATCCTTCTGCAATCTCTCTCTCCCTGCTAGCGTGCTCACCTCCCCCCAAATTTTGGTTTCATCAGCGAATTTAAACAGGTTGCTCTCCACCCCAACATCAAGATCGCTGATGAAGACATTGAACAGCTTCCTCTTTTCTTTTCTTCTATTTACACAGGCATCAGAACAACCTTCCAGTGCTGAGACCTAGGGATTGAGGCTAAATGACAAGTCCACTGGCTGGTGCCAAGGAAAACGCACCAAGTGTGGAGTAGATGCTGAGGTTAGCCTCATTTCCATCAGTGCTCAGGCTACTGAGATGCTAGTAGTTGGTGCTGATATTTTCTTCAGTGCCAAATTAATTTTAATTCTCACCAGCCATACCCAATGAGGGATATGCTCTCAGCTGAGAACCAAGGAAATTTCTATCTTGATGCCAGAGCTAAGACTGGAGCTGCACAGTGTGTGTTGGGCACTGTCAGGGGATAATGGCACAAAGTACATCTTGGTATCTTAGTATTTGTTAGCTGTCAGGCTACAGGCACAGGGAAGCCAAATGAGTACCAAGCATCATGCCCATCTAGTGTAGAGATCAGACTTTGTTTTATTACATAGATTTCTCACAGGCAAAGGGGACAGTGGAAACAGTGCTGGTCTGTGTTAGAGCCCTATAAGGCTTAAGGACCCCCATTGACCCACTAAGGGAAAAGGAAAGGGGTACCTGTACTAAACTAACCTAGACCACATAAAAAACAAAGATTCGGGTAGGCAGAGGGAATTAAAGCCTGAGGACCATAACACAAGTTCTGTTTGCTCTCTGCAGAGGCAACAAAGGAACAGCTGAAGAAGTTGAGAGGATGCATTCCCCTATCTGAAGTCAGATAATCATGTCATCCTTGTGAAAGATCTCTTTGGCACTCACTAGTCCTTGGACAACGTTTTTTCAAAGTCAGTTCCACCACTAGGATAGCCATATCCCACAAGAGGGAATGCACCTGGAGTGTCAAAGAAGCAGCTTTCATTTTCATGAATTTTTGCCAGAAAAAGCAAACGAAATCTTTTTCCAGCACGGGAAATTACATATGGATAGAAGATGGAAGACACCTACACATTACCTAAAGACAGAAGACACCTGGAGGCTGAGAAGAAAAGACAGATAAAACAAATATTAGCTAAATTAACTGGGATGCTCTCTTATGAGGAAGGGAAGATGCACACACTTTGCAAGTCTACACCGTTAGCAAAATGTGGAAAATCTGCTGCAACTATTTAATGAAAGTTAAATGTACAAGGGCAATTTAACCATGGGTGTGCAAATCAAAAAAATATGTTGGTTGTGGTCATCCAAGGAGACGACTTCCAACATTTTTAAGGTGGTTTCTACAGAATTAATATGAATTCAGATTTTGATTTAGAGTCAACACCCTGAACTGTTGTGAATCTGTCAGTTAGGACTGGCCAGGTATCAGCGTACATTAGATCCAAGCAAAGCGATAGCAAAGAGAATTTAAGGAATATAGTGGGTCCTATGAACTCTAATTTTCCATTTTGCAACAATATTATACAGACTTCATGGAACATCATCCACCTGCTACAACCTGTAAGTAAAGTCATGTACTAAATGGATGCAAAGATTATTCATACACATGTAAAATATGCACACACACAAACAAAACCTTCACATTAACAATGTAGTTATCGTAGGGTGCTTGACAGGATCATCAGAACCATGTTTGATCATTAGTTCAAAAGATTAAGAACTCTTGCATGCATTTTCTCTTCATCTTATCATTCTGTTCTCCAAGTAGAAGACTAAAAAAGAGTTGAGACTGCATAGCACGGGAACAAGAACTTGTACAGAAACGTGCAAATTACCTTATAAATTGCTATATAAAATAAAAGATTTAATACTGCCTTTCATTCATGCCTTGTCTAGAAAAACAACTGCTACTCTTTGAAATCTAAGAATTCAGACCAGCAGTAGGCAATCCAAATCTCTCCCCTACACTATAAATGCTACCATAATACAGAGATAGGGCTTGGGGTACGCTCAGTATCTGGAAACTTGTTCATAGTGTCTAGATAGAATGCATATAAGAACAGATTATCTTTTACACTATGGCTTCATTACATGATTCCAGAAGTGTAAATGGAACTTAAAGAGATTGTAAATGGAACTTGCTTTTATTTTGTAAAATTTTACAGGATTTTTATAGGATTTACACTACCAGAGTCTGGCCTCTCTGGTAATTAATTCACCCATGCCCACACGTTGGCATCACTCTACCAGGCTTCTACATTTTCCTAGGCTTTTGCCAAGACAAGGGAGGAGTAGGTAGAAACAGTGATATAGTAGTTTTAATATGAAAGAGATAGTGGGTGCGTCTACACATTAAATTAATTTGACTGAAAAAAACTCCAGCACTGTTAACGCTTGAGTTTATTGTTCCCAAGTGCAGTATTAACACATGCACCCAGGACTTCAGCACATTGAGCCGAGGCAGAGCAGCCCTGGTTGGCAGGGGGCCACCAGAGTCAACCAATTCAACATGCCGGCTGGGGCACGAGCATGCTTCAATGTGGGGCTAGCCATCAGGCAGCCCCTGCACTGAAGAGCCCCTGTGTCCCAGCCAGCCCCATCAGCATCTACACATGTGGTGCGGCGTGCTAAATAATGCTGTCATAGGCTGGTACTTGTGTTGGACAGTACCATCTTATGGTAGAGTTTATCAGTTTACTGCGGCCTAATAGGGCTGCACGTGTAGATGATGATGTTTTACTGTGGAGCTAATTAAGCAACTCTGCAGTAAACATCTTGTGCAGATGCACCCAGTATGGCCAAAATCCACAACTAAAACCTCCCCTAATATTACAGACATAAAAAGGTAGCCGGGGATACGTTCAGTTCATGTAAACTGGCACAATTCTACTGAAATCAATGCAGCCATGTCAATTTATACATGCCCTGTATATGCACACAGAGCAGAGGGCAAATTATTTTTAAGGAAAATGAAATAAATAAAAATCTGTATCTAGGTGCATGAACATTCAGGAACAAATATTTTTTTTCTGTGTTACCCAAAGACTGCACTAGAGACAATTTACCATGTCCAGAGGCGCATCTAACCTGCCAATCCCAATTTTGTTTGGTGCTCGTCTGCATTACATGCCCAGGTTTTCTAATTCAAGGGCCCATGTAACAGACCTGGCAACAGGGATAAACACATAATTTTACTGGATGTTGAGACAATTCTGATAAGGTGTAGTTTTAAGAAAACCTGAAAAAACCACAAGCACGCCCAAACATGGGAAGATTGCCTCAAAGACTTTTAGCTGCAATATTAGAAAAGGGTTTATGGCAGGTATTGGCAACCCCTGGCATGGGTGCCAGAGTGCAGCACGCAAAGGCATTTTGCTTGGCACATGTGCCTCTGGGCGGATAGCAAGGAAGGGACCAGGTCTGCACTGCCACAACAAGGACTGGACACCTCGCAGCTCCCACACCATCCGCTCCGGCACACCAACATCGTATGAGTCGAGGTTGCAGGCATTTTTGGCACTGTGCCCAAAAACGTTGCCTACTCCTGGTTTATGGTTTTGCCTTCCATCCTATGAATGAGGACAATGACAAAAAATACATGGCTAAAATAAAAATTATACAGAATAAAAACATAAGAATCACCATTTACTAAGTCAGACCATGGGTCCATCTTGCCCAGCCTCCTGTGTCACACAGGGGCAGAGTGCTGAAAGGGAGAGTGAACTGGGTATGACCAGGGCTTTTCTCCACTGTTCCTCTCATTTGCAGCCTCCAACATTCAATTCTAATTCGGAGGCTGTATCCGTAACTCTCAGGCTCAACAGTTCCTGATGCCATTTTGACTTTTTGATGGCTGCTGAGCACTGAGCTGACATTTTTAGCAAACTGTCCACAAGGACTCCCAGATCTCTTTCCTGTGTGGTAACAGCTACTGTAGAGCCCATCATAATGTAGGTATAGTCTGGGTTATTATTTTTTGCATCACTTTACACTTATCTACATTGAATTTCCACTTGCCATTTCATTGCTTATTTGCTCAGTCATGCCCGGATCCTTCTGTAGTTCCTCACAGTCTGCCTTGGTCTTTACCACCTTGAATAATTTTTTGCAATGAGCAAATTTGGCCACCTCGCTACTCACCCCCTTTTCCAGATCATTGATGAATATGTTAAACAGCACTGGTCCCGATACAGATCCCTGGGGGACCCCACTGTTTGCAGAATAATTATAATGAAAATTCAATAATTCTATATTGGAAGTTTTTAAGTGCAAGTTGGATAAACCTTTTTGTCTAGAATGGTTGAAGTCCCTTTCATCCCTATTTTCCTATGATTCTGTAAGAGTAACCCCAGCACAGAGGCGATAAATGAGGATACACTTTGCATTCTAATGTGCTATAAAAAGAAAAAACTGTGTCATGAAAAAATGGAGAAACGTGAAAAGTCTTCAAATATAAAACTTAATAATAAAAACTGGTTATAGAAGACGGGTACACTTCAGCCTGAGTAGGACCTGAAACCTCAGACTGACTAGCATATTGAGGAACTTTTCAGTGCTTCCTGTGGCTTTATCTCAGCACCAAGTAGCCAATTCTTTTGGGATACAGCATACATTGTATGTTAACTCAGGTTACTTTCTTGCATAGTCACGGTTAAAGAACTCTCCGGCAAACAAAGTGGAAAATTCTGGGCAACTGTCTAAATCCCACACATGTGCGCTCATCAACTTCAAAGAGATCTGTGTTAAAATAGTACATATGCATCCAAATTCTAAAATGAATCTAATTTTTTTTAAAAGATCAGAATTAGGCCTTTATGGCCCAATTCTAATCATGTTCTACTTTTACACTAGGACAGCTCCATTGGCTTCAGTGGAGTTACTCTTGTTTTATATTACTGTATGCTATGGTCAGAATCAGCCCCTTGAGAGTAGAAAGGAAAAAACTGTTATATGGAACAATATTATGAGTGTAATTTAATAACAGGTATCAAGTCCTATCTAAACCCTCATATCCACGTTCATCCCTTAAGAGTTTTACTTCAAGGAATTATGCAGTTTAAAATACAATATATTAATTTTTGACTCGCTCATTACCTACAAGCTGTTCATTTAAAATCAAGTTATTAAAAACTTATACAACTAATAATTAAATCAGACGTTTTAAATGTCTGCTACTACACTGAAATTATCCAGGAAGCTCTAATGTCAAATTCCAGGTACAACTTAAATTTTTGTACAAACCTATCAACATTACAAGACCAGAGATTTCCTTACTTGCAATGGGTTTCTTCTCTTACAAGCAGATCTTTGGCATACATAAGATACAATTTCTCTCTCTCTTTCTTTTTTAGCTATGTAGGCCAAAAGAAAGTTACAAGGGGCACACCCCGCTTTGGAAATGTACGTATCGGTTTAATTAACTTACCGGAGTTGATAAAAGATAAATAATGTTTTTTTCAAAATTAGATTAAACTTTAAAAATAAAATTGGAGTATTAACACGTGTTGAAATATTTGTAAAAATATTGTTAAATGAATTACTAAAAGAGACTACGTATTGCTCAAGTTGTAAGATTGGAATTCTTTTTAATGAAATTGTCCACGTATTTAGAAAACAAGGTTATTCTTATGTTCAGAGCTCTCACTAGAGAGACTGGGACAGGGGCTTAAAAAAAAAAAAAAAAAAAAAAAAAAAAAGAAACGCACAAAACAAAAACAAAAATCTTCTAATATGGACATGTACCAAAAGTTTACATTTTCAAGTATAATTACAAAAAAGGATAGGAATTGAGGCTGCATCTATTTCTAAGGCGTATAAGAAATTTAGCTTACTATTTGAGGCAAGGCAGATAAAGGGGTTACTCTGTCGTAGTAAACGTACATACTGAGACATCTTTCTGTTTCCATAATCGCATCACATGTTGTTAATGTTTGTACAAGAACGAACAATGTACTGGCTAACCACACAGAAAGCGAAACAAAACTCACGCAAACATGTCCTTTCGAGCTAATATCAGTTTGTCATCTATTGTCGGGCATCCATTTTAACAAATAACTGTTGAACATAACATGTTTTAGCAATTTGTAAAGGCAGGGTTGTTACTTTTACAATCCAAAGCAGCCCATTTGGTGGAAATACTTATTTAGAAAAACAATAGCACAAATAAGCAGAAAGGATCGATAAACCGTATGTTCATTATATTAGCATCTAACTCTGGTTCTCCTTTATCATCTTTTAATAAGATGTGTTTTTTATAGTAAATCACTGAGACATATTGCTATGAAACCATTTTAATGTAATAGACAAGTAACCTAAATTCTTCTACATACACACACACACACACACACAGAAATCTAATGATTTTCAGCATCCTAACATTCACTGCTCCCTGAATATACATTTAAAACAAAAAGCAGATCCTTTTAAATTCTTCCTTAGACACTGCAATGTTTACTGCTCACATGAATGTGTTTGTTGGGGG
>NW_005842292.1:42999-58240 GCF_000455745.1 Alligator sinensis | reverse complement strand
GTCTTACTTCTCTCCGATCTATAAGTAAGGAATGGGAAATTTACTCTTACAGAATGTTGGAAGCTGCAAATCTTACAGATCGAACAATCTTTCTTTAAAGGTAGCAGAATACTTACTATAACTGAAGATGATCCATAAAAATCTATGCTTTACAGTTACTCTCTGAAACAACAATGCTGATGGTCAGAGCAGAAGTAGTATAATCCAACCATATCCAGGCCTAATAGGCAATATACTACTAGTATTTGCTGTTATGAAAATCAGAAATACGGTGCTTGTCTCACTGAAAATGCAAGCACTTTTTGAGAGCAATCAATGGATTTTCGAGTCCTTAATTTTATTGAAATCATAAAGGATCCACGCTTCAGTCGTTACTGACTTGTTTAATCCAATCATAAGAAAAGGACTGGTATTTTTTCACAATTTATATCAAACAGGTACTGTAACCACAAACCAAAGTTTGTTTATCCAATGTGATCAGTTCAGATTCAGTTCTGTCATCTTCAAACCATCTCTCACTTGACAGAAGTCAGTTCTTCTCCAGCTCTTACATTTCCTCCTCCAGGAGAGAATTCACTAAACTCGGATATCCTTTATTAATATATACTGAAAATGTTTAGAGCAACAAAATAGGCATGCTCACATTTCTTGTTTGCCCTTCAGGCGTTGTCTGGGTATCTTCGGCTTGCCCTGCTGGTCTTCAATGTTATCACTAATTGCTGGGGGATGTAGCTGGGACAGCGTGAAGTAGCAAAAATAAATACTGTTGCTTTAAGAAAACACTTTCTTTTACACTAAGATAAAACAACTTTGTCTCTACTCTTACTTCGCTGCTGGGTCAGATGAAATCTTAAAAGGAGGCTCCATTAAAAGTTAATATCTGTAGCATATGTGGAAAAAAAGGCTGAAATTTCCATTCTGAACATATTCCGAAGGAAGTCAGATTTGGTTTTAAAGCAGATTTATGTCGATGAAACCTCTTTTCCCAAAAAATTAAAATTCTCCCTTTTACTTAGATATTCCCTCTGTAATCTTCCAAATTACTCCTGTCTCCCTTACAATTTAATCAGACATAACAAAAATCAAATACCGTATTTCCCATATGTATAGACAGACATTGTGGAGGCTTCATTAAAAAAAAAGTCTTATTTCCCTTAACACTGGTGACTGAGCATCATTTAATGTACCACCACTTTCAAATAGCCCAAGAGACTTAAAAAGCCTTCTAAGTTTGAAAACCAAAAAGTTCTGAGTTTTTCTGTACCCCAGGATGGTTTTCTTTCCTGAAGCTCAAGCCGAGAAAGCAGACAAAAGAAGCTGATTTGACTGAGCTGTGCCAAGTCTTGCCTTTTTTTCTTTCCCCAGCTCGTTCTCTCTCTCTCGCTCGCTCCCAGCATGGCAACCTTCCCGAGCAGTCTTGGCGGAGCTCCAGCCTGTGCCAGTCTGTCTGAGTTCTTGTTTCCAAAAGATGCTCTTTGCGGATCAATTAATATATTTAAAAACAGGAAACTGTGGGTCAGTAACCAAATCTTGGCACCAGCAACCACTTCATCTGCCAAATCGGCTTATAGATTTCATGGTTTCCTACCTTTTACAATGGATAGAAACATTTTTACTCAGCGATTGTGGAGTACTGGAAGCCATTCACTGTTCAGTGATAAGAAATCTGTTCTCTAAAAATGTCCGCATGCGACACATGAACAACCTGCAATAAATCAAGATGCTTTTGAAGGAGGGCGTATGTATAATTTTAATAAGTACCAAATACTTCTGATAATAATATTAGGCTTTCCTTCAACGCTGCTGAGAACCATGGGACGATTCCAAGAATGGGAGTCACATACATTTAAATTAATGTCTGCGTGCCTAAGTCACATTTTTAACTTTCTAAACTCCAGCACGAAAGCTAATGATTCTTGCCAGCACGCCCATTGTTAGGAATCAACTTTAAATTAAAAACTAAAGTTGGTCCCAGTTGTCTAATACAAAACAGTGATTTTTAACAAACCGCACACGTCCCGAGATGCAAAAATCGTCACTTGTTAATTCAAACCCAGAAGTTCTTGATAAAGGATTCATAGGAGAAACTACTCAATATGCAAAGTTCATTTTAATGTAAATTTTCTCCATATATTGCAAGCCTTTTAAAATTTAATGAAGTCACATTTAGAACTATATTCAAGACACATGCTGAACAACAGGAGTTTGTTTACTGCAGAGAATTAAGAATTGACTTCTCTCTCATCTATAACCTATCTGCCAAAGTAGCATCAACTTTTTTTTAAGTGTGTACTTTCCTTAATAAACACAGTCAATTATAAAGGGACTACGCTTCCCTACATGTATAACTTACACTCACGAGCTCGATGGGCATAACCTTCTCTTGTTAGGGAAGGATTTGAAGCAAGGACACAAATTGGCTCCTTAGGCACCTAAGTTGAGTGAAAGAAGAGTGGTACCCCACCATGACACCATGACTGCCCCTATCTTCAGAGCTCGTTTTCAGAAGTGAGAGTAGATACAGTGAAGTGGAAATGGAGGTGTTTACTGGATAGTATGGATCAACCACACAAGCTCCTAAGAGGAGCAGGATTTAATCATACGGCCATGTTGAATATTCCTATCAGCTGCCTCCAAGCTTCCTGAATTGCTCTTTGGAGACACCTACCACTCCTAAATGGCTAAATCTGTATCGCCTTTCAAGAGTCTTTGAAGTCTTTCCATTACCTATATAGTAATCCTAGGCCAGTGGTACTCAAATTCCAGCCCACAGGCCAGATCTGGCCCATGGTGCCATGTTAACTAACCCATAGGGTTCCCCACAGGTCCAGAAATTTGGCGGTAGGGGAACAGTGGCAACATTAAATTCTGCCCCACTGCTGTCTAATTTCTGGACCTTTGGGGAGCCCTGCAAGCTAGATAATGTAGCCCTCCGTGTTAGATCACACTGGCACATGGCCAGATCTGAGCGCACAGGGTCAATTCAGCATGCTCCTGGAACTGGCATGCGGGGCCAGACACCCAGAGACTGACCTCACATGCCAACCCCATATGGAATCCAGCTCAGAGACCAATGCAGTGCCACTCCTCCAGCCCATGGGGCCAGAAAGATGAGCATCACAGTCCTAGGCATCTGACCTGGTAAAACTGAATTAGCCTCAAGAGCAAAAAACCTAATGCTTAGACACTGAGGCATTTAACTATAGAAACCTAAGGAACTAGTTTGAATACTGGCATTCATGTATAGTCCAAAGTGGTTTGGGACCAAACCACTTCATTCCTCATACAATATTTCCAAATCTGAGATTAGGAGAGGCAACTGAACTGGAGTTCCATTGATTTAAAATGGGGTAGATCCCAACAGAACAGATTCCTTAAAGAACATTCAACCTTGGAACTTGGTTTGTTCTGTTAGATTTAAAAAAAGAAAATTGAGCTTTGACCACTTTTGTAAATATTGTAATGCTCACCATTTCTCACAAAACAGATCGGTTGGTGTACTGACACTTCCTACTTAACTAACTAGTCTTGTTCGGTTGCTTTTCTTATCCCTTCTACCTGACATCTGTCTTATCTGTCAATGGTTGTCTCACATACATATACTTTTATAAGCTTTCAGGCACCACACAAACACCTCTCTCCAAAAAAATGTGTTTATATAATTGGATACCACAAGATATTAATAAATGAATATTGCTTCCAGCATATGCCCTGCACTATCACAACTACAAGACTAATACACTATATATAAAGTACCTGCCATAATAGCACCCTGATCAGGACCATAAAGTGCCACCATAGTAATCAAAACTATGAGAATTGAACTATAGACAAAGTATAAAAACCTATGAAGAGTAATGTTTAAACATTACTTAGTTTTATTTTACAAACCCAAAACTCTCTGGTTGGAAAAATAAAACTATTCAGCAACTTAAAATTTTGTTACACAAAGAACAAATAAATGAAGACTCTAAAATCCATTGCCTTTCCTGCAACAGAAAATGAATTTATATTTGCAATGAAGAAACAAATGGGAAGCACTACAAAATTAAGTCCCCAAT
Source organism: Alligator sinensis (assembly GCF_000455745.1). Classification (NCBI taxonomy): domain Eukaryota; kingdom Metazoa; phylum Chordata; order Crocodylia; family Alligatoridae; genus Alligator; species Alligator sinensis. Next base: position 54,179 of record NW_005842292.1, on the reverse strand, counting down.
TTATTAGCAGGCCAGGCAATGTAGCTTGTTTAATCAGTGAACGTTTAACTATCAGCATGTAAAAGTTTTGTGAGCAACATTAGAGCACCTAATAAATTGGGACAAATCTAGTCCATGTATCATGTAGGTGGTACAAATGAAATGAGCCAATAGAAGAAAGTAGACTTGCCCATGGTTTTCCAAACAACCTCCCAACTCTTAAAAGACGTCACAATTTTAAAATTGTTTTCAAGTCTGGAAATATTGTAGTACACCCTATAATAACAATCACATCCAGTATTGCTGTAACTGGAAAACATTAGAAAAATATGTATTTTTCCTACATTTTGTGTAAAATCAGTTTTCCCCTTGCTGAAAAGGCCATCACGCAAACTTCAACAGGAGAGCAAAAAGATCTCACATAAAAATTGCTAATGGAATTATTTTAAGTCTACTTTGATTATCCTGATTACCTCTCCTCTCAAATAGTCTGTAATTCAATTTTTGCCTCCTCTACTTCACTAAAACTGCATATAACTAATGACATCCTATCAGGTCCAAAGACCTCTCCTCTACCTCTATCTTTCAACACAATCCATCAATTTCCCCGCTTTACCATAACAAGAAAATGAGAGTTTCTACTCTAGATTCATAGACTGTGAGGCTGGAAGGGACCTCGGAAGATCATCAGGTCCAGCCCCCTGCACCAGGCAGGGAAGACAACTGGGGTCAGGTGACCCCAGCAAGGTGACCATCCATCTCCTCTTGAAGATTTCCAGGGTAGGCAACTGCACCACCTCTGGAGGGAGCTTATTCCACAGCCTGGACACGCTGACTGTGAAGGAGTTTTTCCTAATGTTGAGCCTGAAACTATCTTCCGAGGAGTTTGTGACCATTACTCCTAGTTTTCCTTAAGAGTGCCCTGGTGAACATTTGCTCACTGAGCCCTTGATGTATGCCTCCGATGTAGTGGTAAGCTGCTACCAACTCCCCTCTCAGTCTTCTTTTTTCCAGCTGAAGAGTCCCAGATCCCTCAGCCTTTCCTTGTATGGCTTGCCACACAAGTCTCTGATCATAGAGGTGGCCCTTCTCTGGACTCTCTCAAGCTTTACCACATCCTTGTTAAAGTGTGGTGCCCAGAACTGGACGCAGTCCTCCAGCTCTACATCAAACCATTCCATATAATCTGGTACCACCATTGGCAATTATCCAGTTTCAGAAGAAACTGTGAGAATATCTTATTCCTTGGGCTTCTTCTGAATCTCTATTTTCTTAGTTCTCCTATTTGTACAACTGCTGTTTCAGCAGCTCTTCCAAGTCCATTGTCCCTTATCAGTCTGTGCCACCCTTAGGTTTCTATGTTCTATCTTCTCTTTTTGCTTTAAAAAATTTATTGTATCCAACAGTCCATAAACTGATCCACCTTCACTGTTTCAACCACTATATCTGTGCCATTCACTCCTAAATCTATTTTTCCATCCCAAAATATTTTCCCTTGAATAATCCCAACTATATCTCTGACATTTCCTTGGTATTCAATCTCTTCCAGCCACCCCACACTTACCATGGTAAAAAATGAACCCCTCGTCATGCTTTCCAAATTTTCTCTTCTCTGCCTCTGTTGCAAACCTCCTTATCTTCACTATCTTCAGGCTCACAACTTTAGTGTTCAGTTCTGTCTTCTTCTTTAGCCACCTTGTCTAAGAATGCACACAAAATTCCATAATTTCTTCTCTAGATCGTTCACATTGATATCTTCTTTTCTCCCCTGTATATAGCTGAAAAAGAAAAACTTGCCTATGCTTTGGCCCTCTCCCACCTCGTCATTCATTCATTCATTGGCAGCCATCAGTCTTAGGAGACCATGGAGATTGTGCCCCTGGTAGGTTACCAGGTACCACCACAGCTTCTTGAGTGGCTGAGGAGTCCAATGCACAACAGGCAGACCCTCCAGCAAGTTGCACATACAAACTCGGTTGAGCTTGCACTGGTATGCCAAGCATTGTTTTGTCCTGCCTGCCTCTGACGCCTCTTCTCTAGCTCATCATTGACCCTCTCTATCTGGAAGCAATGTAGGCCCTGCTTCATGGTGGCTTTCCACTCTCAGCAGTCCAAAGCAATCGAGTCCCAGCACTGGCCATCAATGTGCAGCTCACAAAGGTTTTTCTTGAAGACACCTAAAAAATGGAGTTCGGGGTATCCAAGTTGATGTTTGCCAGTGGTCACCTCACCGTACAGTATGTCCTTGGGGATTCGGCCATCGCTTATATGGTTCACATGTCCTAACCAACAGAGGCATCTCTGTATCAGGAGCACAAACATACTGGGTATCTTGGCCTGTTCTGGAACAGCGGAGTTGAAGATTTTGTCACGCCATTTTATGCCCAGAATATAGCAGAGACATCAAAGATGGAAACTGTTCAATTTTCTTTCTTCCTTGGCATAAGGAATCCAGGTTTCGCTGCTGTGCAATAGAAAGCTAAGTACGCAGGCACTGTAGATGAACATCTTTGTCAACAGAGTGAGCACTCTGTTTTTCCAAACTCTTTTGAAGTTTAACCATGGCATTGCTTGCCTTTGCAACGTGAGCATTAATTTCAGCTTCCAAGCCAAGATTTTGCAAGACGGTGGAGCCCAAATAAAGTGAATTTTTCCAACCACTTCCAGGTTTTCATCCTTTATTCTAACTTTAGGAGGACAGTCAACTTGTTGACCCATGACTACTGTCTTCTTTAGGCTAATGGTCAGACTGAAATCATCACAAAGCACAAGAAAGGTGACCTCAACTCGCCTCAACTTGTAGCTTAAATCAGTGGTTCTCAACCTTTTTTATACCAGGACCCATTTGTAAACGCTGATGGCCAGTTCCAACCCAGCAAACAGTTTAAGCAGAAAACAGCCCCCTGGTCCTGCCAGTACTCCTCACTCCCAACATGCTGCCCCTCACCCCCATGCCCCAGTCCCCTAGTGTATGGGGCAGGGGGTGGGTGTGTGGGGCATGGGGGGGCCCAAGCAGCCCCTGGAACTCTGCCAGCCTGCAAGGGAAAACCCATGGTTTCCCATGTTTTTCTCCTTTAAAGGAAAATCAATTTTTAACTATGTTGATTCATTTTTAAAGTTTGTTCATGACCCTTTCATATATTTTTGCGACCCACTTTTCGGTCACAACCCACAGGTTGAGAAATGCTGGCTTCAATGTTGTTTCGTCCCCTACAGAGCACCACACAAATCTAGCAAGGTAAACAAGAAAGGCTAAAAAGGTCCAATTTTGCAAAAATACAGATGCATTTGTGTGCCTAAATTTTCATATCTGAGTACAGTAAATGTGTACCCAAATGAAAACGTATTTATACACTTAAATGGGCTCCTCGTCACTGAAAACCTGGCCCAGTAGGACTCTGCTATCACTAACATATGTTCTAAGAAAAATGTTTACAAGACACTCTAAACATGCCTGGCATGTTTCTCCCCTTTCCTTTTGTCTGCCTTCAAATGGCTTTTAAATAATACAGATTTATTAATAGTGTTTCACTATATTGATCATGGTAATATTGCTCACACATGATACGTACATGACATTTTTCAGGAACATTTTCCTTTTATTCTTAAGAAATGATATTCCTAACTTGGCACATTTGTCATCTTGAGGTTAAATTTTAGCAGTCTCTCACCTACTACACTTGTGTTGTCAGCTCTCAGAATTCATATCAGAGAGCACTCACCTGTAGAACCTACTGTCTCTGAGAGCTTGCCAGAGCTTGAAAGGAGGGCTGCCTTTGAAACCAGGCACTTTAATTTCTTTTTTTACCAAGTGAAAGTCCTTTCAGTGGAAGAAAAAAGGCAGTGATCCTGCTAAGTCATCCCTACTGGGGAGGAGAAAAAGAACTCACTCAAATATTTGTCTGTTTTTAAGCACCGAAATGCTAAAACACTGTAAAAGTGCTTAAAAATGAATGAGGCTAAAACAGATACAAAATTATCAGTATTATAGATGCTATTTATAAAAATATAAATATTTTCAGTTGTGACTTTCAGCCCCATACAGCTGCCCAATAAGAAAGAACGATGCACAGACAGACATTCTCAGAGGGAGGTTGGACTAATTATTCCAGGGTACAAGAAAGGATCAGCTCTAGAAACACCTTGCTAAAAAACTGTAGAGTCTGCTGAATGTAAAACTGTCACATCTCAAAGCTTTTAAGGTCAGCATATTGTAATATCACTTATTCTTTATCTCTAAAGTACAGGCAAGTAGCAAGAGAAGGGTCACCATTGTTTCCCATGCCCTCTGCTGAGGAACATGCTTCAAAAGTTCATGATCCCCTGTTATGACATCAGAACATGAGGTTAAAATGTAAATCTCTTGATATCCTGACACCAACTCAGCTCTCTCTTACCTTATGCAGATCGGGTTTTGTTTGGTGATGATGCTTAGATATTTGTTTACCTGTTCCTAATTAGAACTTTTTAATGAAAATATTACATATTTAAATCCTTGCTTACAAGTTTAAAAACAGAGCTGTGGTTCTAAATGCCTCTTAGGTTGAAAGCTAAAAAGAAAAGAACATCTGTAACCCCAAATTCAAACACATTTATGGCTGCTATTCAGAGAAATGTTATGGTTATATACACAACGCTCCCACTGTGTCTATCACCATAACCTTTTTCTGAATACCAGCCATAAATGTCTTTGAAACCACTTGACTTAGCATCGGAAACTACTTGACTTGGCATCAGATATGTCCAGGGGAACCCCCCTAGAGTTAACTTGGATGTAGATAAACTCCACTTGATCGGCAATCCCTCGCAGTCAAGGATGATTGTCTTCCACGATTGCTTTATCTGTAGGTCTGAAGATGGACGATGAAGCCAACCCAGGATCAAAAAAACTCTGTTGCAACTCAGGCATGAGTTTCCGTGTGAGGTGGGTGGTTCTAGATTCGATCCATGACATGCTGTTTCTGCTGCTCCCACTTTTCCGCCTTCTGTTCTTGTTGTAAGGTTTCAAAGTATTGAGATCCTTGCCCCTCTGAGACTCTTCCTCCATTTGGGGTGGCCCTGGGCAATAGTCTCCCACAAGTTACTATTGATGTTGCACTTTTTCAAGTTAGCCTTGAGAACGTCCTTGAAGTGTTTTCTTTGCCTCCTCTTGAATGTACACTTTGACTGAGCTGAGAGAATAAAACCTGCTTCAAGAGGCTGGAGTCGGACACCTGGATGATGTGGCCAGTCCAATGAAGTTGATGTCAGATGATCATCACCTTGATGCTCATGAGAAGAGGCTAATGTTGGTGCATCTGTCTTCCCACTAGATACAAAGAATCTTTCACAGGCAGTGTTGATGATACTTCTCCAGTGCCTTAAGGCATCTCCTGTCCTTTGTCCACATCTCAGCTCCATACAGTAAGGTAATTTATCAACTGCTTGATAAACCATGAGCTTGGTTTTGGATCTGTCATCACAATCTTTGGACAGCCATTTCCTCAGGCATCCAAAGGCTGCACTTGCACATTTGAGGGAATGCTGGATTTCTTCACTGATGTCAGCTTTCTGCGAGAGATGGCTTCTGAGGTATGGAAAATACACAATGGGGTTCCCCAGGGGTATCAGTGGAGTTCCCCAGCATCTGTCCTGGGTCTGGTATTGTTTAACATCATTAATCATTTAGATGAGGGCATGCTTAGAAAAACTGCAGATGACACAAAGTTGGGTGGAGTTGCAGACACTCTGGAGAACAGGGTTAGGATTCAGATTAACCTCATAGACTGGAAAAATGGTCCTCAATCAATATGGGAAGATTCAGTAAGGACAAGTGCGAAGTCCTGCACTTGGGACGGAATAATTGCATGCAGAAATACAGACTGGGGAATGACTGGCTAAGCTACAGTACTTCAGAGGAGGACACAGGGTTTCCATAAAATGAATATAAGCCAGCAGCATGTTCTTGATGCCAAAAAAGCCAACAGCATACTGGGCTGTATTAACAGGCGCACCACTTGCAAACAAAGGGAAGTGATTCTTCTGCTCTATTCAGCACTGGTGAGGCCTCACCTGGAGCCCTGTGACCACTTCTGGGCCCCACACTTCAAGAAGGATGTGGACAGACTGGAAAAAGTCTAGCACAGTGATAAAAATGATTAGAGGCCTGGGAAGCATTACTTAGTATGAAAAAACTGAACAAACTAGGGTTATTTAATTTGGAGTAGAGAAGCCTGAGTGGGGATTTGATAAGTCTTCAAATAACCTGAGGGGTGATTATAGAGAGGATGGAGATGGGATTTTTTCTGTGGCCATAGGGGACAGGACTGGGAGCAGTGGCCTCAAGCTGCAGCAGAGGAAATTTAGGCTGGAGATCAGAAGCAACTTTCTGACTATGAGGGTGATCAAGCACTGGAACAGGAGAAATTGTCTGGAGAAATTGCGGAATCTCCATCCTTGGAAATGTTCAAGAGGAGGTTGGACAGACACTTGGCTGGGACGGTCTAATCAGGGATACTGCTGCCATCAAGAGCGTTCCTTCCAGTCCTACTTTCCTCTGATCTTGTGAAACGCCTCAGTCTCTTCCATAACAAGCAAAAAAAAAAAAAAATAATGAAAAAAAAAAAAATCAAAGAGCTGTTAGGAACCTGAATTTCTCCAAACTGAGATGATATACTCTTAGAACTTCCATTTCATCCGTCAAGTGAAGGAATATATTCTTTGTGATATGAGAAGCAAGAACAAATGCATCAACTTGAACTAGACAACATACTACGAACTGCTAACCAATTAGGTTTTTATGGACTAAACATTTTAAACAATGTTATATAGCTGAATATCCCCCCAAAAAACTTTGCTTGTGTTTAGTCATCCACTTAGAATAAATTTTACTGAGATTCCCCATTTTCTGCATTTAGATTTGCACTGTACTGAATAAGAGAGTCGTATTGCTTATTTTGCTACACTAGCACCTTGTAGCAGTAATATATAATAGTTAGGCTTCACAGGTTTCGATTTGTATCATTAAACATCGATTTCACCTCACACTCACAGACCAATGAAAACATATTTCCATGGGTAATAATTCAAATTTATAGAAAAGGAATATAAGAAAACAAAAATCCGGGATGGGGGTAAGGAAATCCAGAACAACGGGTTCCAAGCATGTGCATGCACACACACACACACACACACACACACACACACACACACACACGGCAGCCCAGGGTGGAGGGAGCCCCAGCTATGCTGCCTGCACATTGCTCCTTTGGCAGCGGCTCAGGCTCTAATTTTGCACAATCCTGAAAAATTCAGTGGATAAAAATCAAAATAAATACTTAAAAATAAACATCAATTTTAGCCATTAAAAGGAAAAATCGAATTCTGCCAAGCCTAATAATAGTCTATTCTGATACAACAATGGGAACTAGTGAAAAATATTTCAGGAGTTGAGGTAAGTGAAGGTGTGCAGACTGAAAGTCTGTCCTCTCTTCCAGAGGCGTGCAATAGCCACGAGACTACATAAGCTAACTCTGTCTTACCTGTTCTCATTCTGACCCCACAATTCTTGCACTTTTGGCTGTTCAGCTGCCAACCTTCAAAATAAAAAAAAAAGCGGGTGGCAGTCCCCTTGACTATTCTACAGCATGCTTGCTTTCAGAACCAGGTACTTGGCTGAGAAATCAGCAGTATGGGTTCATATCCCTTCATGGTACTGAGAGCCTAGAAACCAGGTTTCCTGTTTCCTGGGTGACTGCTCCAAACACTAGGCCAGGGTTGTCCAACTTTGTCGTGGGCCACACTCGGCACAGGCCACACACAAGTGAGGAAGCCCTCCTGTGAAATCCTCCCCATTGCATGGGCTGTGCCAGCACCACGCGGCCCCCACCCAGAAGGTGCATGGACCCCTGGATTCGACCCTGCATTGCAGCAAGGGAGAAGTAGGAGTTGGGGTCCACAGGCCACATGTTAAGTGCCAGTTGGATCCCTGCACCAGGATATGGGGTAAAAGGTGGGCACCACTGTCACACACGGTGCATTCCCTATCCTCAGAAATCCATTAGATGCAGCTGTCTCAGCTAATAAGACTGATGTTATGAAATGAATGAATGGATCTAATGCAGTGGTGCCAAAATTTTTGGCCCCACAGACCAGATGAGCAGTGTAGAGCTAGTTCACAGGCCTGATCTGGCAATGTGTGAAGCAGGGGCCCAATCCAATGCATGCTGGACCAGACCATGGTCCCATGCACCATATTGCGCCTATGGCCCTGGGTCCACACAGGATTGGGTCCCAGCCCTGAGCATGCCAGATCAAGCCCACTGCCCTGGCCCCAGCCCCACATGCACCAGTTCAGGTACACCCCCCACCCATGGCCCTAGTCCTGGCCCCAACCCTGCTGGCACTGGATCAGGCCCACTTCCCTGGCCCTGAACACAAGGCTGTATTATGTGGCTCACATGGCTTAGAAATTTGGTGGTGAAGGAGAGGTGGCAGCTGTAGTTGCCACCACGCTCCACCACCAAATTTCCAGATTCTTGAGGATCACCACAGGCAGACACATGGGGCTAAAGGCTGGATCTGGCCTGTGGGGTAGGGGTTGAGTACCCCTGGTCTAATGAATAGTATGGGTGAAGCATCTGATCCCCGAGAGAAGAGGCTTCAGACACACACTTATGTTTTAGCATTTCCTAATGGCCATCTCTAGACGCATCCCAGCTTTCTGAATGACTCTTTGGAGCCACTTTCCACTCCTTATTCCTGGAGTAGAGTGAGTAAGTCTCTAAACCTGAATCATCCTTAGGTATCTCCAAAGTCTCTCCATTAACTCAGTAGGGACACTGGGTGCTTAACTGGGTCATTCTGAATTGTCCTCCTGGGGCAGGTACTCAGAAGTTAAGCAGGACAATGCCTTAGTCAGGGTCCATGACATTAGTGAGCAAATTGGTTTTTCTTAGAGTAGGACACCACAATCTTCAGGCAACCTTAAAAAGATATTGAATGATAAATAATGGCACCAGGGGGGCAAACTAAACAACCTAGCAAGGAATCTAGATGCCTCAATGTAAAATATTCAGTAAACCCCGAGGCAAGCAGGAAACAGGCCAAAGACACATCACTACCAATTCTCCATAATGCTCTATGGTGGAGAGGAAGGTTATAAAATAGCCAGAAAAGAGTTTGGGTTTTTTAAACATTAAACTTCTATAAAAAATTAGATTTTTTTATTCTCATGACATATATTTATGTGCAGTTCAGCTACAATATTACAGAGGTGCTACATGCAGCACTTTCAGCACCATGAACGTTCACATTAAGACTAACAATATAAATCCATGAGTGATCTGCTCTTAGTATTGCCATAGTTGTTCCAAATACATTTTGACACCTTTAAGTTAGAAAAGGGCAAAAATAAAGAGACATTATGATTTCAAATGATTTTTTAATATTCTTATATCTAACTCGAAATCAAATCTGTCATTAAACGGCACCTCAACACTCTGTCAAACACTGTCAACCTAGGATCCAAATCCAGGTTCCCACTACAGCCTTCCTCATCACGTGCCAGCAGAAAATAATTTATTTCCAGAAGCCCCATGACTGGCATCTGAAGAACAGAAGACTCCACATAGATGGTCATTTGAAACATATGAAAAGATTTAAAGGAAGAAATAATAAGGAAAATGAAGGATAGTCATAACATCCCAAAGTCACTTGGAAGAAGGGGGAACAATGTCAGCTAAATTCCAAAATTAAGACCTGCAAGAATCAGAAGTTGAAGGCAGCAGACATTTCCTAACTGGCTCTACTTTTTCATAAAAATACATTTAGGGGTTCTACTTAAGAAACTATTGTTCAATGCTGAATTGCTTGCCATTTTCTTCTGTCTTACGCTTTCCCTTTTGCAGGATCAACATTTAGAAAACTGTGGTCTTTCATCTCAGCTTTACCTTAATTCCGAGGTTCTTGTGTGAATTCTAGCATTCCTGTGACAGTATCATATGCAATCTCTAGCTGGTAGAAAATCAGAATCAGGTGTTCATGTTGGTCACTCTGGATCTCTGTAGTCTTTAGTAAAGTTTTTGATATTAATGACCATGCTTGCTGTTATTATGAGACTTCCAATGTGTCTAAGAAAAAGCCCTCGACTTCCTCCAGACTTAAATAAAGACTGCACTGAAACTAGCAGGGATGGACAACATCCAGAGTGGTAGTGTAGCTTCCCTCTGTATCCCATTTTGTTCAATGTATATGAAAGTCATGTTAAGATCATTCCTTAACATGGTATACCGAGTTTCAGAAGAATGCTCATCACATTCATTAAAGAGAGACTACGCTGAGGCAACATCACATATACCTCCGGGCCTCAAAACCCAATCTCTGCTCTGGAGACATGCTTAGATGACATTCTTGGCTGCATGTGTCAAGGCTGCATGATTCTCTGTTCTGGGAAGATGAAAATCTTGCTGACAGAGATAAGTGACATGAAGTTGATTTACTTTTCCTTTATGTTCCCACTTATTGAGCAACAAGCTTAGCTGCAGGCAGCCAGCCAGTGGCCGGGGGAAGCTGTCAGTCATGGCACCATTAAGCACCTCACCTAGATTTATCATGTCTGATCACCCCATACGCCAAAATTGACAGACTCAGAGATATCAAGCCAAAGATTAGCTTCAAGTTAACTAGAGGAAGCAGTACTATGGATGACTTTTATGAGGGAGGAGTGGGGAGGAAGCACTAAATCAAACTTTAAACCATAGTAAGTTTGGCATCTTTTTGTTATATGCTGACATTTCCTCTGTACTGGTCCTCTTCCTTGGATCTCTTGAGTGTATTTTAACAAGCTGCCGCCTTTCCTTGCAGTGGCAAGACACTGACAGTGCCCTTTTTCTCCTGCCTTACCTGTGGCAAGGTAAGGTGTTTGGGAGCATCGTGCCTGGTAGTTGTGCAAGAGGGTTGCTCATGCAGTTCGACAAACACTTTAGTGAAATGGCTTAGACCCTACTTTGGGCAAGGGGCTGGACTAGATGACCTCCTTATGTCCCTTCCAACCCTACTTTCCTGTCATTCTACTGTGGATCAGATCCCCAGTTGGTGGGAAGCAGGACAGCTCCACCAAAGACAACAGAGCTTAGTTTTCATAGACATCAGGGCTGGAAGGGACCTCGGAAGATCATCTAGTCCAGCCCCCCGCCCAAAGGGCAGGAAGTCAGCTGGGGTCA
>NW_005842292.1:40272-40538 GCF_000455745.1 Alligator sinensis | reverse complement strand
AGTCCCCCCGTCCCCCAACGGGCTTAGTTTAAAGCCCGGTGGAGCAGGTCAGCCAGTCTGGCTGAGAAGAGCCTCCTCCCTAGGGGAGAGAGGTGGAGGCCATCCCTTCCCAGCAGCTCGCTGCCTCTCTCGCCACAGAGCGGGCTGTGGTCATGAAAGCCAAAGCCTTCCCGACGACACCAGCGCCGCAGTCTTTGGTTGACTATGTGGATCCTCCTCTCCCTCCTTGGCCCATAGCCTGAGACTGGGAGGATTGACGAGAACAC
>NW_005842292.1:21449-40126 GCF_000455745.1 Alligator sinensis | reverse complement strand
GGGAAGCAGCAGACTTGCCGGGCTAAGGGGTCGGGGTGGCAGATTGGCCCCTCAGTCCCCCTCAGGAGGGAGTCTCCCACAACAAACACCTTACGTTTTGTCTTGGGGAGAGCAGGGGCAGTAGCTGCAGTTGGGACCATGTTGCCTGTGGGGGCCGGCAACTCAGCAGGCTCTGCTGGGGCAGCAAGAGGTGCGTACCTGTTGCTCAGTTCTGGAGTTCCTTTATGTCAGCTAAAGATCTAACCCAGTGTGTCCAATCTTTTGGCCCCACAGGTCAGATTAGCAGTGCCAGGCCAGTTTGCAGGCCTGATCTGGTCCATGGGCCTAATCCAGCTGTGCAGGGCCAGCCCAGCTGGGGCCCAATTCCATTACACAGGGCTTGGAAAGTTGGTGATGAGGGCAGGGTGGCAGTGTTAACTGCCACTGCTCACCCACTGCCAAGTTTCTGGACGCATGAGAGCCCCACAAGCCAGATGACATGTCTCCACAAGCCAGATCTGGCCTGCAGGCTGGCGGGGTGAGCACTTCTGACTTATCCTCCTATTTTTCCAGAGCAGTCAGAGTTTTCATTTTGAGTTTATTACAATTCTTGGTAACTATAGATGTTCATTTTAAATTAAAACTGAGGATAATCTCAACTAATAAATATATACAGTCAAAAAAATTAACCATGTTCATGATGGCAAACACCAGTTCTGCCAACTGGCAGAAAACAGAAAAGCCTGGGGAACCATATCACAACTATCCAGGGATCCTTTCATTTGCTGTTTATGAAGTGGCAGACTAATGCCACCACTATCTGTTCAGATTTTAAATGCATTATTTTCTTGTTATAATTGAACTGCATGGCATTTTAACCGATTCCTCAGCAGCCTCAGCACCATGAGAGAGGGTCCTATATAATATTAAAATATTAATTGTTATTCTATCAGCATCTTAACTTACTAGAAAAATAGCTTGAGTGCAGTCTACTTAATAAGAGGTTGCAGTTCTGTGAATAGCACCAAACATCAGGTCAGTGCTGATAAGTGCAGAAGAAGTGAGTTTCTACATCCCAGCACTAGTTGGAAGGGGGGAATCCCTAAGAGAAAACAGATATGAAAGGAAGGAAGCAAACCCAATAACCCCTGCAGACTATATGCATTATAATATTATCACTGGTGAAGTTATTGTTTCTGATAACCTTAAGAAAGCTCTTCATGTGGTTTGTTAAGTCGTATCAGAAAATCTTGCATTGATTCCAGAACATGAAATACTGTCCTTTTTAAAATGTAAACACAACCTTTGGGAAATTGCAGATAGCTGCAGATCCTCTTCAGATATTTCCTCTGTGACAACGAGCCATATCGTTCACAGATAAATTTTTTCTACATGTCTGTAAAAAGACTCTGCTAATGAAAATATTAACCACATGAAGGTAAGGATTTGATCTTGCTGTCCAACATGTGGTGTGCAGAGCTCGAGAAATCAGCCATTTGGGCACATCATCACTAGTTGATGTTTTAAGACATGCAAAGGGCATTTTGTAGGTTTGGGGTACAAATGCATTTGAATTGCAGAACGCCCAATTTCTCTCTTTCAATATCCAATTGAAGACTACAAAAGAGAAATTATTTCTGACTGTACTGTCTACATTTCTCAATAAGAAAATAAGATCTCAAATGTAAAATTATGAACCAGGCTCACTTTTGGCATAAGTAAGTATAATTCCATTAAATCAGTGCACTGTTCATGCACACGCTGGGACTGAATAGTCCCTAATAAATACAAAACTAAATAACAGGCATAAGCAGCATTGTTCACTGAGTTGATTTTACGTCACTTTAAACAAGAAATTATTGATGCTGATAATGTCAGGTGCTGGAGTAGGTTTACAAACACTGAAAAGGGGTTAAGAAGCAAATTATATTCATAGTACTATAATTCTATACAAAATAAAAAACAGAGATGATAACAACACTTTCTTATATGCTGAAGGAAAGTTTTTATACTTACATTTTACACTTTTTCCATCAATACCTCATATAATAACACAACATTTAAGCCAAATACTTAAATGTGCACAAAGGACAATACAGTCCTAGACAAAAACTACTTCAAAATGTATTTAAAAGTAAGCACATATCTATAACTTGAAGGTACAGGCATGGCTGTTATGCTGTAATTACCCCCAAATTATTACAAATTCAGAAAATTCAGAATTAAGCGTAGATGTTTTGAAATAAGATGGCATGCCATTACGTTCTGGACACCTAGACATCCAGATTTGGTCATCTAAAATGCAATTTTGGACACAAGTCCCCCCAAAAAAACATTTATACATAGGGTGTTATTTTATTCCTCTGTGTGTAGCCCTACACACCTGGACAACTACGTACATGGCCACACTGGTTGTATGCTCTGGTAGTAGAGTATGAGTGAGTGATGCCCCCTAAGAAGCTGAGTAGGGTACTCAGTTGGAAAGCTGGAGGTCCTGGGCCCTTGCCCCCAGTAAGGTAGATGCTTCCCCTGCACTATCCTCCATCCTTTTTTTTTTCCCAGTGCCTATTCTAGTGGCTCAACTTGAAAAGGAGTGTCGGGGAAAAAAGTGAGTAAGGGCATGAATAATGGCTGACCTGTGGTATGGTGATGGTTAGAGTGCTGTGCTAGGAAAAGCATCCCTGGTTCAACCCTCCTTTGGGGGCTAGGACCTCCAGTTTCCCAGGTGAGTGCCCTACCCACTGAGTTATAGGGCAAAAGACACAGCTTTTTCTGCTCCTAAGTCCAGCAGTCATGGGCTTTGAAGTTCCATTTCTGGATGTCTAAGGCTGCTAGGCATCCACAAAGAGGAATTATGCTCGTTACTGTGTAGGTGTGCCCATCCATCAGGTGGGTAGAGCTGCACCCCCACACTAGAATGCCACAAGTGAGCTGGGACTCATCCTAACCATCAGGCAGGTGTCCATAATTGGTGGTCTAGGTGCCCAGAAAAGAATAGAAGGCTACCCAAAAGACAAGCATATGGAAATTCATAAGTAAAGCACTAAAAACAGCCTCAACTCTGCTCTTTAGAAATGAAATGCAATGATCCCACACTATAAGTAGTGCATAAAGTATTTCTATCCCGGATTTATATATTTTTTTCCTTTTCTTTTTTTTGGCACATGGTATCACTACAGTGTGGATCTAAGATTGTATAGACACCATAAACGTCCATTTGACAACTTAAACCAGAAGTACTCGACTTTTTGGTCCCATGGGCCAGATAAGAGGCACAGTGCCAGTCTGTGGGCTGGATCGGGCCCCACGTGCCTGGACCAGGCCCCGTGCTGTTCAGCCCTGTGCACCCAGATCAGGCTTGGCAATGCCTCTACCAGCCCCTGTGTACCTGGATTGCCCCAATGCCGCATCTAGCTGGCCCTTGTGTGCCCAAATTGGCCTTGCACCACTTCCACCCAGCCCTGCGTATCCAGATGAGGTCCTGTGCTACCTCTACTCACCTCCATGAACCTGATCTAGCCTGTGGGGCTCCCAACAGGTCTGGAAATTTGGCAGCAGGGGAGCCTTGCAGGCCATATGACATGGCTACACAGGCTGAATCTGTCCTGGGACTGAAGGTTAAGCACCTCTTAATGATTCAATTTTCTGAAAGTTTAACAAAGCATAGTATTTCCTGGATTTACGATACCTGTTCCCAGCTAACTACACCATCATTATAAAGTTTTAACTACTAAATTTCTGATATATATACACAATTGGAGTTAAGGTTATATACACATATACATACATATATACACATATATACACACACACACACATCCTTAACTCCAATTTAACATAGCTTTCACTTCAGAGTTTCTTTGCTCTTTTTTTAAATTATTAAAAAATTCATATATGAACATTAAACTCTGTGACTGAGGAGGTCCCTTCCAGTCCTATATTCCCAAGAAAGGGACAAACCGCACCAAGTTTACACCTGGCACAGTTTATGTTGCCTGAAACACCGAGGGCAGCAAAGACAAAGCTATACCTTTTCCCTATTCCCTCATATCCGCCTGCCTTGGGAGAAAGTAGTTACAACGTGGAGCATATATCCACTCCCCTGTTCCCACGGGTGATGAGGATGGACAACCCAGAGACATCAGGACACCCATTAGTACTCGTCACAATCTATCATATGAACCTCTACACAGGTAGGCCTGATCCTGCATTATATTATGCCAGTTTTATACTGGTATGACTCTAGCAAAGTCAATATAGCACCATGGATGTTAGAAATGGATATAAAAGAACAGACTCAGATCCCATTATATTTAACGCATCCCACTAAAAGGGCTACCAAGTATTGGACAATTATATATTCCATGGCCAAATTTTCACCTCAAGTACACTTGCAAAATCCCAGTAAAGTTAAGCGAGTCACATTGGTGTAATTGAAGGTATAATTTGGCTCCATATGTCCTGCAATATATAGGCACAAAAAAGGCTTAAGTTACAGCAAGGAGGCCAAGTACAGAGTCAGCTTTTTTTCCCCTACATTTTCTTGCTTTCTTTGATTTTAAATCACTCAAAGAGTTACCTAAGCATATGGTCAAATTCATCACTAGGGCTAGATATAGACAGTCACAAAGCCCGAGGCTGAATCGGTTCAATCTTTGCCGGTTAATCTAAACTGCACAGATTAAATTGAAACAGAAGTGAACAGACATTTCCCTTTGATTCAGGAAATGCAGCCATATGCCTGCAGTGGCTCAGGTCAGAAGCCAGGGGGCAGGAGGGGGGCGCTAGAGCACAGCTCTTTGGCTGTGTGTTCACTTTTCTCTTCCCGCTGCCCCTGAGGTCTCTGGGATTTTCAGTCCAGAATTACAGCAGCAGGACTCTGCAGGGTTGCTCATCACTTCCTCTTCCCGCTTACAGGGGCCTCTGAGATTTGTAGTCCACAGTCGCAGCCAGCAGTAAGTTTGAGCAGGGGAAGGGGTGTTTAACCCCCCTCCCTGGCCCCAGACCCAAGCCAGGGTTTGCCTGGGGTGGGGCAGAGCAGTCCCCCCCCACCCCCCCGCAGACTGGGCATCCTCAGCTGGGCTTGCCCCCCCCACCCCTTTGTCAGCCAGTTTTCACTGCCTCAGCTAGGGAGCAGAGGGGCAGGGCCAGCCCCGCTCTCTCAAGCAGACAGCAGAGCCTAGGCCAGGGCTGCAAAGCATGCTGGGATGCTGGGGGAGGGCTGTGATTTAACTTGAACCAGGAAGGGATCTGGAACAGAAGTTTCATAAGCCAGCTTGGCCCAAATCAGTTAACTACATTCAACCAGTTTTATCTTAGACCAGTTTCAAAATGGCTAAAACTGGTTTATGTGCACTGAGCTTCTGTTCTGTTACAGGTGTAAACCAGTTTCTGATCACTTAAACCAGTTTGTGTGTAACTTCTGTCCCTAGCCTAGAACGCCCTTAAAAGTCAAAATAGCATCATACCATCAGATGCCAAAGAGCTCAAAGTCATCTTGAATGTATTGTAGAGCAATACAAAATATTCTCCACTGGAATCAAGAATCATATATAAATATCATTTCTGTATTTAGCTCTTACAAGTGACACATACTTAAACAATGCAAGCTTTTGGAGTTCACATGCTGGCGCTATCCTTTTCATATACCGCAGCAGCAAGCAGCTACACAATCTCTTGCTCACCAAGCCACTAGTCTTCACTAGAAACAATTATCCCCTTTATTCCACAATTTGGATTAAATTCTCATAGCAACATATAGATGTAACCCTCTGAATAAAGATTTTTTTTAATTCCTTTTTTTTTTTTTATTTCATAAAGTGAAATTATGGTGCCTTCAATATTAGCCTCCTTCAAACCTTATTTGCATTCAAGAGGCTGCCAGTTGGGTAAAGTTTCTACTCCTTAAATAATTCTGTTT
This sequence comes from Alligator sinensis, assembly GCF_000455745.1. Lineage (NCBI taxonomy): Eukaryota > Metazoa > Chordata > Crocodylia > Alligatoridae > Alligator > Alligator sinensis. The sequence goes on along the minus strand of NW_005842292.1, from coordinate 34,227 downwards.
CCCAGCAACCTGCATTCTGTTGCCACGGAGAAACCCTGTGGAGAGCTACCTCAGTTATCAGGCCCGCCGCAGTCCTGAGGGGGGTATAGCTTTGTGCAGCATTGCTTCATGCCAGTGCACACATCTGAGTGTGAGAAGAATGCTAAGTAGTCGCTCAGGAGCTCCAGGGACTGGAATGAGGGTTTATTGTAGCGGGTTTGCTGATGAATGACGTCGCTCTTTGTGTTACGCTGTACTTCGAGGTGATAAGGAAGTGCAGGTTTTTCAGCGATGCAGCATTATCTTGGGAGCTGCATTTGACAGCCAGTTCTGCAGTTCTGCAAACATCTCCCTTTGGTTTTGAATTCACTGAGGACTGCGTGTGCATGTTTGACTGTTTGTCCCGGTTCCAGCTGCCAAATATAGAATGCACGCAAAGTTTTAGGTTGGCATGTTTCTTGAAGTAGAAATTGTGAAATTCTAACATTTTGTGTGCATTTGGCAGCTGAAAAACAGGCAGAACGTCATATGGACACATGCACACAGTCCTTTGTAGATTAAAAGTCTACCCGGCATATTTGCTGAACTGCAGAGCCAGATGCCAAATGCGAAACGCACACAGAGCTTTAGGATTTCAAAACTTTTGTTCTCTAGGAAGCATCTTCAAAAACGTAACGGTAACAGCGGGCTAAAAAGTCGTTCCTTTTTGCCCATGTCACTACAATTCTTAGTAAGTTTTCATAGTCCATATATTTGGCCTGAGAACCAAGCTATTTATTTAATGTTTAGCTACTAATGCCAGGGGAAATGAAAAGGACTAACAGAAAAGGGAAAGGTAAGAAATGCATGGCATGCAGGCTTCTATTGTAACTATTCTTTTCAAAGTAATTACTTTCATGCATACTCTGTCCAGATATTTCAGCCAGTCTGGGATTTAAAGTAATAAATAATTACTTAGAATAAGGAAGCTGAGCAAATAAATGTAGTGTTGCTCTCCATCCTTGCTGGTTTGAATCTCAGCACACTTGTTCAAACAAATGAAAAAAGTAATATGTTTATAAACTGATAGATCAAAAGTATACTAAGTTAGTGCCCTAACTTGGTTTTTTAGAATGAAGAGATAAGTAATTCCCTCTTCTCTCAACTGGAAAAGAAAACTGAAACTTGAGAAATGCAATACTACATAGCATTATGAATTTGCTACTCACTATATCGTACCAAATTGTCGGTCTTATAAGATATATCTTTCCCTTTTTTACCTATATTTGGGTACAGTCTGCAATAAGAATAAGGTTTCAGTTAACTTTTTACAGCTAAAAAAAAAGATAAAAGAAAGATCATGAAGCTAAAAAATAATAATTCTACTGAATCTTATGCTTCCTACAAAGCTGTTTTATTTGCATGACTCATCCCCACATAGGATTCCACATACTGGCCATAGTGCACTGAATTTCACCATACTATATCTTCTCAACAGGGTTGTGCAAAGCATTTCTCAGATACATGCCACAGGGTTAACAGATTCTACACATGCATACATACACACCCCACCCCTCCTTGGAAGAAATATCGAACACTTTTCATTGTCTTAATTTTGCTCACATTTTCCTGACAGTGTTATGAGGGGAAAAAACACTGTATCCATTCATACTTAATTCAGCAGTTCCATTACAAAATCTTACATTTTATATAACTTAACAAATTGTCACAATTGCAATGCCAACCTATTAAAAATTCCCTAGGTAGCAAAAGGGTATAAATGTTTAGGCACTAGAAACAAATTGAGGACCAGATTTTGCTCTTTATTACAGCCACTTGCTACTCCTGAAATAGTACAAAGCATGTCATAAAGCATTAAATGGGCAGCTGGAAAGTCCCCTGGTATGTACAAACCTAAAATGGCATACAGCCTACACCACCTTCTTCAGCACCACAACCTTGGTAGGAAAATCTGGAGATTTAAGAGGGTATGGTCAAAGTTCACTGAGCTCCAGCAAGCCCTGCCAGCATAATGGCATAACACAGGGTAAATTAAAGCAACCCTGATGACTGCCATGCATTCACTTTCCCGCCTCTCAGGTGCACTGCACAGAGCACTGCCTTACATTTCCAAATGTCTATTTAATCAAAAATGGGGACGTATTATAATTTATCAGGCACCCACATTTGAAAACTGAGCTTTCTGCATTTTCAGCAGCTGATTTAGATAAATATTACAGCATCGCCTGTGTTCTGGGGATACCAGCTGTCTATGAACTGCAAAGGCTCTCTATTGCATGAATTGACTGAAGAAATAATGTGAAGTTTCCCAATATTTAACTATCAATATTGAATCAAACAAGATCCTGCTGACTACTTTTTACATCTGCCACGGACAAGGGAAAAGGCAGAGCAGCACTTTATAAAAGTAGCCCAAACTTAGCAATCAACAAGATAATGTTGTCCATATTTTGAGAAGGCAAAAAAGTTTAATGGGAATGGAAAATCCCTTATAACAAGTAGAGATAAGAATAAAACAAATCCCACTATCTATAAAATGTTATTGCTATTTTTCTGCCATTAATTTACCCTACAACCTGTTCAGAAGCTATTAAGGCTCAAATGATATCCATCAACATGCATCTCTACAAATTAACCAAATGGTAGAGGAATGTTATTTCTAAATGGACACCATTTTCCTAAAGTCATTTCATTTGAAAATTCCTTATGAAAAAAATTAAATAGATAAAACAACTGCACTAACTGGAACTGACCCCTGTGCAATTTTGAAACCATGCAGCTGATCAGTAAACCATGAGGTCTGAATTTTCTTGTGGCTCCAATGCTCCTGTAGCAATACAAGTGTAGCAAAACCACTGCAACTTTCATCCTGTTTCATTCAAGATTAAAGTTACAGTAATTTAGCTCATTTCTATCAATGTAAGGAAACAAAGAGGCAAGGTACAACTGAGCAGTATGTCCATCCCTGTTTGGAACAATAAAAAGTTACCCCTCCCCATAGTTAGACAAGGTAATTTAAAGTCCTTTGTTAACACTAAAGATGTAAATATTGTTTAAAAATTATCTGTTTAACCTCCTCTAATTATATCAGTTAAACGGTTAACTGATAACACAGCCGCTTACCCCTCTCCCTCTCCTCCTCCTTCCTCCCTCCCTCCTACCTGCCCTGCTGCCTTCCGGTTCCTGCTGGGGCACCACGCATCTTCCCTCCCCCCACTTCCCTGCCCTAAACAGTAACTGGTAAGCTAATCAGTTATCACTGGGCTTATTGGTTAAATGGTTAATCATTTAACTTTTCACATGCTTAGTTAACACCAGGCATGAATTAGAAAGGTCTCTCACACAAATAGCAAGAAAGATTCCCTGATCAAAAAGGAACAAAAAAATCTAAAAGAGCTTAAAGAGAAGGAAAGAAACTGTACTGCAGAAACAGCACATGGTTGATTAGACACAGGGCGCATCTACATGTGCACATTTCCTGCACAGTAACTGAAATGACTGAGCAGCAACCGACAACCACTGCACAGTACAGGCAGCACCTACACACGCACGCCTGTACTGTGCAGTAAATATGGCGACTTATGCCAACTTGGGTGTAAATTTTATGCCCGATTAGTTACTGTACAGTAACGTATGTGTAGATGCCTTACTGTGCAGTAACACTGTGTGTGGACTAATTTATTCCCAAGTCGGTCCACATACAGCGTTACTGCACTTTAACACCTGCACATGTAGATGCCAGCGTAAACCTGCTTACTGCTCAGTAACTTACTGCGCAGTAAATGCACATGTAGATGTGCCAACAGTTCTGTGTTTTATTGTATAAGGAAATGAGTAAACTGTCTTTCTGTATGAATCTGCAATCAATTTGTCCCAAATATCACGTATTTGCTCTAACAGCATCAATGTAATGGGTGCTGAAATACATATGCTAGCTTCACACACAAGAAAGGACCAACCATAAGGCGAGCCTCAACCTCTACCCAAATCCCCATACACCATGCCTCTTCACCTCACTCTTCTCCAAGGCTGATGCTTGTCTCTGTGGCATCCTGCAAGCAAGGATTTTGATCCAAAGATCAATTCATAGCTTCATACTCCTTAGAACAGCAGTCACCAACCTTTGAAGGCTGTGGGCCAGAGTGACCCAGTTCAGGTTAGAACTGGACAGAGTGCAGACAGCATCAGGAAAGCATCTGCCAAAGCCCTGTGTAAGCAGGCCAGATTCAGCCTATGGGCCACAGGTTACCAACCCCTGATTTAGAAAATGCATGGAGGGCCTCTGTCACAGAGCACTTAGGTGCCCGGCTCCTGTAAAGAGTGGAAACTGCTAAGGAAAGAACCCTAGCAGTGAGTGGGTAGCCCCAGCTGCTGGTTACCAGGGCAACCAGAGTGAGCTAGCAGCCCATACCTGCAAAAGGTCAGCTGACCGGAAGGGGCAGGGCCTGGCCTACATATAAACCCCAGGCCTGAGGCCAGGAGGGCAGTTCCCTACCAGCAACCAAGGGGGAAGGAGCTCTCCCAGAGCAGCCAAAGGGGACAGGCCTGACTGCAGAAGCAGCTTGTGATACTGTCAAGGGATGGAGTATTCCCCGGTATGGTTTGAATGGTGTTATAGCCAGGCGACTTGGATTTATGTTATAGCCTAGGGGCTTGGGTTTTGTTTGCTGTTTAAGACCGGTGGTTTGGGTGAAGCTATTAGGGGAAGGAGGAGGCCTCATTAGGGGCCCCAGGCAGTGTGGGGACCCCAGTGCCGGAGAGGGCGCAGCTTTTGCAGTGAACCGGCCCTGGTGCCAGAGAGGGCGCAGCTTTTGGGGTGCACCAACCCTGGCACCGGAGAGGGTGCAGCACGAGACAGGGCTGCGGAGGGCCCAAGCACCAGGGAAGGCGCAGCATGACAGGGCTGCGGAGGGCCCAGGGAGGACCAGGGAACCAAATTATAAGGCCTAGACCAAACAAAGTCAGTTCCATCTGCGAGGCTTGGGCTGCAGCGTAGGGAAGGACCGGAGGCGGAGGGGGGAGGGAAGGAACGGAGCCGCAGATAGCGCCCCCTGGCATAGGGGCAGGAAATGGGCAGCCTTCCGCTTAATTACATCTATTAATCAATTAACAACAAGGCATGGCAGGAAAGAAGGTGGGCGGTTGGCCTATAACAGGTGGGAGGGGCCACCAGTAGACGGACCCCAAAGAGGCACCCCTGTTACAGCCTCCAAATCCTGGATTCTCTTGGGCAACTTCCCTATAGCCCTGTAACAAGCTGTACTCAAAGGATCTGAAGCTTTTCTTGAAAGAGAGAGAACAAAACAATTTAATCCTATTGTCTCTTGAGCACAGTATGTCAGACTGAGAAATTAATTCTAAGCGTAATTAGAATTCAGTAAGAATGCTTCTAATATCTTCATTTAATATATTATTTACCTTTTTAGCAGTAAAACAACAGTCAACCTGAAATCTGATTAGTGCAGAAAGACTTAAATATAGGTTCAGGTGCTGAACCTATGCTTAATTAACTCTATTAATTTTTGTCCACTGGCAATCTTTTTTTCTTGGTTTCTGAAAGGCCCAGAGAAGCAATAGGAAAACTGATTAATTATTATACATAACCCACAACAACAAAACTGCCCTTAACAAGTGCTAATAAATACTCAAAATAAAATGAAATAAAACTAAAAATAAATCCTTTAATTTACAGTAAATCTTAATAAGTGAATATTTCAAGAAAGAGGTGCTATTTTTAAGTTGGTTGTATTCCTTTAAACATTTTATTTTAATGTCTGAAAGTAGGTTTAAAACATGTTGATGACCAGGAAAGTTCAAATGGAAAAAAAAAAAAAAAAGATACCTCATTACTATATACTTCTTCATCAGGATAGACTCTGCTCTCATTCTGGTTACTATAAAACCAAGCTATACAACTGACCTCAACCACATTAATCCAGGCTTACACAGCTGTAAGTGATAGCACAATTTTATATACTGGTTCTACTTTAACAATGAATTTGGCCCTGAAAAGTCACATCTGGACACTACTATTTCTCGTACAGACTACCTAAAAATCAGAGTCCTATTAGGCCAGATGCTGAAGATAACATACAAAATTTGACTATATACAATACTGCTAACTGCCCTGGCTTAATGATACTGGTTCAACTTTGTATGTGGATACTTCTATATCAATTTAAACTTCGCCTGCATCAGTTTAGCCAGATTCTGTTAAATAAATCCAGAAGAAGACTGACTCTGATAAAATGTGGGGGCTGTGTGAATAACGAGCTAAACAGAAGTGAGCCCCTAGCTGAAATGGATGATCTGATCCTTGGATGTATACATAAGAAAATACTAGGTAGGAGTAGGGCACTGTATTTGGCACTAGTGTGACCAAAACTGCAATAAAGGGTCTAGTTCTGATGTCCACAATTCAAGAAGGATATTGATTAACTGCAGAAGTTTCATAGAAAAGCCACAAGGTTCATAAAAGGTTTGAAAAGCATACCTTATACTGACAGACTTAAAGAGCTCTATCAGTTTAAGTTCTTTTTTAAAAAAGAAGGTTAAGGAGCAATTTGATTACAGACTGTAAGTACCTCATGTAGAACAGAACTTTGAAATGAGGGCTCTTCAGTCTAGCAGATAAACATATAACAAGATCCAATGGCTAAAATCAGTCCATATTTTAAAGGGTTAGTATAATAAAGTCATTGGAACAAATTACCAAAAGTTGTGGTGGCTTGAATATTTTTGTGAACGATTCTAATGCAAACCAGGATTAATAGAGGGGAAGCCAATGTCCTCTTCTTTACAAAGAAAGGTAGTTGGCATATAGTCTCAAGGCAGCCAGGGCAGATTTGCGCCTTATAGACCAGGGGTGAGTAATTATTTTGGGTACTGGGCCACTTAATGAGTTTTGGTGAGCTGCACACAAAGTAGTTCAGAAAATATCATCATTTTAACAAATTATAGATAAAAAACAAAAGCTATACTAAAAACCAAATATCTACTATAACCTATTTTAATTTTATTTCAAAAAGTAACTTTTGTCCTGATTTATGGTTTTTTTTAGTAGTGTATATAGTGGTGACTGAATAATAGCTCAATATAAAGTCTTGCTCTTGTATACTGGAATGGAGGGGGTACGTGGGGGTGTGGGAGGAGTAAGCATGTTTGGGGGGCTGCCCACACCTTAGGTCCCAGGAGCCGGCCAGGGGTGGGGGAGACATAGAGGGCAGGGGGTCGTGCAGCAGAGCTTGCCCAGGCGGTGGAGGTGTGGTTCAGGCCCCCATCCACCCCATGGCTGCCCTCGCAGTGCTCCACATGGGGCCAGCACTGCCTGCAGCATGCTCCCACCCACACCTGCCGACAGTCCCAGCCCTGGCCAGCATGCACAGCTTCCTGACAGGCCTGCTCCTGGTACAGCCCCAGCTGCCCAAATATTACGCAGCTCCCAGCACCTCCAACAGCTCCTCCTCCTCTCTTGTTGCACCACTCCAGGCTGAAAGTAGCCTGGGGAAACGGTGGTAGCAGCCATGGGAATGCATGCCGGGCACCACACACCCCGACAGGTGCGGGGGTGGGGAGGAGCTACAGCAGGGTGGCTTCTTCCCCAGCACACAGGGCTCCAGCTCCAGCTCCCAGCCACCTTTTATGCACTGAGCTGCCCATAGGTGGCTACTCATGCCGAGTGGGTGGAAGGCAGCCTGGAGCTGGAGCCCCGCACACTGGGGCAGGAGCTGCCTGACTGCAGCTTCCTCCCTGCCTAGTTAGGCATGTGGCACCCAGCACATATCCCCATGGCCACTTCCCTGAGCTACCTGCTACCCAGAGCGGCGCAGCAGGGGCAGGAGGAGGAGCTGCTGGAGGTGGGAAGAGCCGAGCAGAACCTGGAGGGCTGCAGCCACACCAGGAGCAGCCCCTCCAGGAAGAAAGATACAGACTAGATGGTCAGTGGTGCCTTCCATCCTTACAATTTATTGGTATTAAATCAACAAACCCACGGAAGTAAAGTTAACCCAAAGCAGGTTTAAACCACTGCAGCATATCCTGTTTAGCATTATGCCACTAGCTAAACCAGATAGTCCCTACCACAAAGAGTTGATTTAGATAGACCAGATAAAGGATGGGAAAAAGAAAATTCCCAGACGGGGACCTGAAACAGAAAGATCACACACAAGCAACCTCTGGGAAGCAGCAATCAAACCCTGAGCTAAGGTTCAAACTGGAAAGTGAAGCTGATGGGAAGTGAAGTCGCTTCCTCATAAGACTCATGTTTAACATTCAATCAAGTTTAATTAGTAAATTTAACTAGCAGATGTAACATTTTCTCTATTCATCATGTACTAACATTTCTGTAAACTATAGATGACTTGACCTTTCTGATGAAGTGGTTAAAACTCTCCAAAAGCTAGTATGATGATTCAACAGAAGTAAAAACATCATTTTTTCAAGATGAACAAATCAGAATCGGTTACATAGATGAACAAAAAAACAACCACAATAAAAGTTTATCTAAACAGAGATTCATATGAGAGTCGCACCCCAATGTGGAGCCTTCATATCATCTCCTCTCCTTATCTCCAGCAGCGCTTCCTATGCTACGTCCCTGGAGCATGCAAAGGGAGAGAAAAATGAAGTTGGATTTAACACCCTGGTGTCCTGGGAATGAAGTACTACCCCTCCATCCTACATCACAGATTATAGATGAGGCAAGTGTGATGACTGTAGAGAGACAGAACCAAAGAACCGGCATGAGACTGCAAACAAGTTGCCCACTAAAAACCTCCTATTATTATAAATGCATAGCTGCAGGTCTGACAAAAGGCTATGCACTTACCTGTATTTGCAAGACTTCTCATAGGTGCCCTGAAACTGACTGTTTGAAAAGGATGGTAGTCCGTTCCAGGTCTGCTAAAACCATGGTACTGAGAGCACTGTGCCATTTAGGAGGGGGTGAAAAGCACCAAGGGGGTGAAAAGCACCTTGTTCAAATTTGCGGATTACACTAAGATGTGCGGAGAAGTGGGCATGCTAGAAGAGAGGGACAGGCTACAACTAGATCTGGACAGGCTACAGAGGTGGGCAGATAATAATAGGATGTGTTTCAACACTGAGAAGTGCAAGGTACTGCACCTGGGGAGGAAGAACCAGCAGCACACCTACACACTGGGGAACTCCCTTTTCATCAGTGCAGAGGCAGAAAAGGATCTCGGAGTCATTATTGATGCCACAATGAACATGGGCTGACAGTGTGGGGACGCAGTCAGGAAGGCTAACTGCGCCTTGTCATGCATCCACAGATGCATCACAGGCAGGTCCAAGGAGGTGATTCCCCCCCCATGCAACATTGGTCAGGCCACCGTTGGAGTACCGTGTCCAGTCCTGGGTGCCGCACTTCAGGAGGGATGTGGACAGCATGGAGAGGGTCCAGAGGAGGCCACCCGCATGATCGGGGGCAGCAGGGCAGGCCCTACGAGGGGAGGCTACAGGACCTGAACCTGTTCAGCCTCCACAAGAGAGGGCTGAGAGGGGATCTGGTGGCTGCCTATAAATTTGCCAAGGGGGACCAGCAGGCAATGGGAGAGTCCCTGTTCCCCCGAACACTACCGGGGGTAACAAGGAACAACGGCCATATGTTGACTGAGAGTAGATTCAGACTAGACATCAGGAGGCATTGTTTCACAGTCAGGGCGGCTAGGGGCTGGAACCAACTTCCAAAGGCAGTGGTGCATGCTCCTACCCTGGGGGTCTTCAAAAGGAGGCTAGACAATCACCTAGCCAAGGTCATTTGATCCCAGCATCCTTTCCTGCCCATGGCAGGGGGTTAGACTAGATGATCTGATTAGGTCCCTTCTGATCCTACCAACTATGAAACTATAAGGAGCGTTGCTTACCCTGTCAATGCTGTGGTATAACAGCCCTGAAACTTGACTTGCTCCCTTCATATTAGAAGCATCCCTGTGACAGCTGCTTCCCCTTCATTGTTCCTGGTACAATAGCAATACAGCAGACAGTGAGGCTGAAAAATCCTATGCACTTAAGCAGTGTATGCAGTTGATTAATATGCAGATAACCAGTTGCTTACAGTATAAGCAACAGGCACGACATTTGGACTAGCATTGTGTTACACAGTTAAGCATATTATATTTAAAGCAGATACATATATAAGTAGATTACCTGATACATACATGGACTGATCAAGCTGAAGAAGCAAAAGATTTCTACCCAGGACCCAATGATCCTAGACACTAATATAACTGATACATGACACATGCACCTACATGCAGGCGCGCACACGCACAGAATCTAAGTTGTAACTTTTCATCAACATTTGATGCACTATAACAATGGAAGTAAATTTTAAAAACAATGTTCTATCAGCGAACGTAGAAGTAGATATTTAATTTTACCCTGGACACAGCTTTACTTTATAGCAAACTGTAAAAGAAATTCTTACGGAACTGATTTTCAGAACCAAATTTCAGTTGCTCCACTGTAGGAAATGAAAATGGCAAAATGTCTTCAATTTCCTAGACTGAGAAATGTATTGACAATCAAATATATGCAAGTGAATTAAAGCCAGAACTAGCTAAAAACTTACAAAGGCTTACATGACAGGTCGTAGGAGAAACTTTAGAAATATGTGAAATGTCAGTTACAATACGATTTCATAAACCTGTCACAGTCTGCGCGGTTTTGAAAGAGAAGGAAATCTGAGGCAGCAGCACTCCTCTTGATTTCACCATTCCTTGTGACAAAATAGAATGAAACTGAAATGTATTTTTTTTAGAATTAGTTTCAGTTGCTAGGTTGTGTCAGAATGTTTTTGTGAGTAGATTAGAGGTGAAAACATTGATTAACTAACCTTGTAAAGCATCATATTTATCTCCAAGCACCAGTGACGCCTACAAACTACACCATTTGTGCAGCACACTCAGAATATGCAACAAGAAACTTTTCACAAAAAAATTCCTGTACAAACAAGTTTCGGTCACTTCACAGAAATTAGTTTAATACGCTGCACTGTTTGAAGGTTTGATCCGGGATCTTGCTCACTTCATGGCCTAGATTAGTAAAATCCTCAACACAGAAAAAAAACCATAGACATGACAGTCTATGTTTTGATGTACTCAGGTCTCACACAGTTCTTACAAAGCAGGTTCTGGGAGTTAAAAGCAAAAAATAGGCTTGCTTCTCACCTAGAAACGATCCAGGAGCCCCTTTGTGGGGGAATGGGAATATATGATAGAGAACGACTGCCAAACCAACAGGATTTACACATCAAAAGACCAACAAAACTCAGTTTTCAGTAGAACCTGGTGAAATACAACTTTCAATGAAGAATATCTACGAGCACCTTCTGCAGCCTATTAAGGTCAAACTGGCCACATCTACACAAGACACTGACTGCGCAGCTGTTAACTGTGTAACACAATGCTAGTTGTTACTGCGCGCTCATTTAGTACTTGTTTATCCACAAGTACTAAATGTATAGTATACACAAGTACTAAATGACTGTGCAGCAGTAGCCTTGCATCACACTTCCTGCCATGTGACTCTACTGCGCAGTCAGTGTCTCATGTAGATACGGCCACGGTGAGTTATATTTTGATCCAGGAATTTGGCCTGTGTAAACATGAAATGCTCAAGTGTTTAATTTCTGCCTCATTGCTAGATGATTTAACGTCTTATTTTAGCTTTTACAGTCCTTTGTAGGCTCAGGCTATGAGGGCACAGGTACCAGGTTACGCCTGAGGTACAAAATCATAGAGGGCTGGGTCACATGATTTTACTCTGGATAAAATGAGGGAGTTTTCTGTACCATCCCGTACAAATTCACTGAATGCTTCTGCCAAATTACAGTGTAAAAAACTGGGGCGGGGGGTGGAAACTGGCCCAGCAGCTGTCTTGTCCAGGCCACTTTAAATGTGCCCGGGCAGCCTGGACTGGCCTGTTTCTCCAAGTGCTCCTCTACCCACGCTTCACAGCGACCCTCCAACATTGCTTGTGTTAATGAATATAATAGTAGTATAATTGCTTGTGTTAATCAATATAATGGTTATTATTATTATTCCTTGTGCTGATTCACATAATGTTGTTATTATTGCTCGTGTTAATGAATATAATGTTATTATTGTTATTATGACTATGATTGCTTGTGCCAATTGTATAATTAATTACAACATAGGGGGACAGGAAGAGGAGAGTGAAAAACTTCCTTGGCTCAGTGCTGCTCCCTGTGGAAAAGTCAAGTTAGATCTGCCCCTTTAGTCCTGGCATCCCAGCACCGCACTCAAGAAAGGCCATAACAGGCCCCTCTCCCCGCACTGGGGCCTGCGAGGCTCCCCAATGTGCCCTTGCCAGCGAAGGGGCAGCTAGCCTCAGGGACCTCAACTGCGCACGCGCACACGCCAGGCCGTCCTCCCCGGAGCCGGCAAGGCTCCGGGCGCATGCGCACAACCTGTGACATGAAGCGGGAGGGAAGGGAGAGCAGCGTGCATGCGCCCCAGACTTCCAGGAGGGAAGAACACGCAGTGCGCTTGCGCACGCCCTGAAGCGCCCTCCCCCCGCTCCCCTCCCTGTGACATCACTCCCCCCTCTCCATTCCCCCCCTCTCCCTTCTCCGCGGCCGCCCCTACCGGAGACCCGGATCCGGTCGCTGCGCCCGGGCGGGGCCTCTTCCCTGCCGGGCAGCTTGGAGGCTGAGTCTCCCATGGCGCCCAGGAGCGTGCGGAGGAAGCGGCGGGGCGCAGCGGTCATCGCCCTCCGGCTGCGGCCCTGACGGGGGGGAGGGTCGAAGGCCGTTGGG
>NW_005842292.1:3756-21437 GCF_000455745.1 Alligator sinensis | reverse complement strand
CGTTTAACGTCGGCGGCGGGGGGACCCGCCCCTCCCCCCGCGTCACGGGCGGGCCGGGCGCACCACCACGCGTGCACCTCCACGCTCTGCTCCTGGTACACGCGTGTGCCTCAGTGTACAGCTCTTGGTACAGGTGCGTGGATCCCGGGAACGATGTGCCCTTGCCAGCGAAGGGGCGGCCACACTCTTAGTACACACGTGTGCCTCAGGCCACACTCTTGGTACACACGTGTACCTCAAGGCAGCACTCTTGGTACGCGTGTGCCTCAAGACACTGCTCTTGGTATGCGCGTGTGCCTCAGGCGCTGCTCTTGGTATGCGCGTGTGCCTCAAGGCAGCGCTCTTGGTACGTGCGTGTGCCTCAGGTGCTGCTCTTGGTACACATGTGTGCCTCAGGCACTGCTTTTGGTACACGTGTGCCTCGGGTGCTGCTCTTGGTACACGTGTGCGCCTCAGGCAACGCTCTTGGTACACGTGTGCGCCTCAAGGCAACGTTCTTGGTACACGTGTGCCTCAAGGCACTGCTTTTGGTACATGTGTGCCTCAGGTACTGCTCTTCGTACATGCACGTACCTCAAAAACAAAAGGATGAAACGAAACACTGGCCGGGCGAAACGAAACAGTGGTGTTTCGCACAGCCCTAGCGTGCGTCTCTCGGGCCCTGCAGTCGGTGCGTGCCCGCATCTCGGGCTCTGCTGTCAGTACACGCGTGCATCTGCTCTCCTGCCGGCTGTCTTTCACTCGGGGTACGTGGACCCAAATGTGGCTGTAGGAAGAGATGATGGTGCCCGCACATGTATACCACAGACACGGTGGAATGGCACGTGCACGTCCAGAGTGCTCACTGCATATTCTCTATAACAGTGATTTCAACCAGTGCGCTGCAGCACCCTGGGGTGCCTCGAAATCCTTTCAGGGGTGTTGGGGAGCACCACACAAAGTTAGCACTGTTAGGTGTGCAAACAGGATTCAGGAGATAAACCCAGAGATGTCAAATAGGAATCCATACTATTAGCAACCTTCTGCCGTGTCAAGCTCTTTGCAGCAAAACGCTTGCTCTCTCTCTTTATTTTTTAATCAAAACAGTGAAAACTAAGAGCTGGTGTTTTCCAAGGGATGCCGTGGGTCTAACAAGGCTGAGAACCGCTGACTAACGTCACCCAAAGAAGAATGTCTTGCATTTGAAAGCTTGTCTCACTCTGTGGCCCTTATGGTCCAATAAAACGTATCACCCAAAGAAATCTTTGCCTCTTGCTCGTTACGCGCACACACAACGCGCAGCGTGCGCTGTGGTGACGTCACCCACGCATACAAAAGAGGCAACACCTGCCTGCATTAAGCATGCATTAAGGATGACTGTCCTGATCAGGAACAGTCGTGTCACTGCTTGCTATTAGAAGACAAGCCCAGGCCTAGTATCATTACATGTGGTTGACGAACCAGTGTATGAAGGCAGGGAGGGGGAAATTTTGCCAAGTGTCTGCAAAGAAAATCCAGCAGCCACAGAAAAATAAAGGTCTACTGCTCAGAATTTAAGGGGCTGTACAAAGATATTTTTAAAGGGGCTCATAGGGTGCACACGGAGTTTGAAAAGTTGGGATTGTTTGTGTTTGAGATAAAAGGGGGCATGATATAAATATATAAGGACGGGCCTGATGAGTGGGAGCTTCTGTCTCCAGAACAAAGGGTCTCTCCATGAAATGGAAAGGTAGCTAATGAAAAATGGAAGGACTGCTTTTTCATTCAGCCTATGATTAGACTCTGGAACTAATTGCCATGTGATATTGTTCAGACCTAGAGCTTACTAAGGATTGGATATTTATAGCAATGCCAAGAATACCAGAGCTTAAAAAGTTAATGCAAAAGGAATCGGGGAGGAACAAGAACTTCATACTTCAGGAGTTCAGTTAATTTTTAACTATTAGGGGTATTAATTTTTAACTATTAGGGGTTGAGATGCAACCTATCGGGGTGTGGGGAAGAGGGAGGCAAATTCTTTGACATCTGCCCGATATGGGGTTCTTGCATTTTCTTCTGGAGCATCCAGTGTTGGACACTCTTAGTGATACGACGCAAAACAAAATACAGCTTGGACCGGATCCTACATTTCCAAGGTGAACAGTTTGCACTTTGGCTGTCCTCTTAATTAACTGTAGTGATCGCTGCGGCCTAGTTTTCAAGTGCACAGCAGGCTCTAAAACATGGGCAGCCATCACCAGAAAGGGGCACAACGTATGTACCTGAAGAGAATGCCATAGGTAGAATAATGAGCTAATGTTCTTATTTAGTCTGGTTCCGTAGAGAATCTGACATTTCATCAGTAGATATTATTAAAAATTAGAAGTGCTGAATAGGAGAGGAGGAATTTTGTTTAAAGTATATGTAGCCAAAAATAACTTATTTTCATCTGCAATCTCATCAGTACTGATTTTCCTTGTCTCCCCTTGACCTTTTTATTCAATTGAGAAACGCTTAGCAATTGATCATATCTTTGAACTGCACTCATCATCATGTTGACCAGTTTCGTCTTATTATTTCCTTATATTCCCCCATCTCTTTGTCTCTTTGTTATGACTTGTCTTAGATTATACATTTTTGGGGGGCAAGAACTGTCTTTTTGTTGTCTGTTTGTACAGAACCTTGCAAAATAAGGTCTTGGTCCATAACTAGGGCTCCTAGTTGCTACAGGAATAACTGATAAATCCATAGTGGGTGCATTCGGCATATTATTTACACTTATTTTCTGAGAACTGAGCAGCCTCAGTTCCTATTGGCTCCAAGAGATAAAATAGTAGTTTAATTAGATAAAAATATTATTTATAGTTCAGGAAAGTATGGAAACAACCTATTCTACAGATTGAAGCTTGCTGTGGGGATCTAAAAATTACATTTCTAATTTTAAATTCAGTTTGTGGGCACAGATTTGCATTTTAGCTGATTACCATAATCAAGGAATCTTTTTACTTTATTAGTAAGTAAACAATTACATTTAGTAAATCTTCTTATGGCTATATGTTAGCAAAATGCCAATCTACAAAACAAGAACAGAATTACTATACCTCAGAAAAGAGAAAAGATCAGGATGTAAACACACTGCTTGGATTCCCACATATCAAACACAACAATGAGAAGAAATCAAGGAAATCAAATTCAGGAGGGAAAAAAGACTAGTTGCAGGGAGAGTGAAAGGAAGGAGAAGGGATGTGAATTTATCTCCTGTCTTTCATCCAGGGTCCTGCATGGATCTTTATTCATCCAGTTCTAGGATCCTATCCAAAATAGGCTTAGAGTTTTCCAGGGATTGTTGTCTGTTCTTTGTGATGCTTTTCTTCACAGCCAGGTCTGCTAGCCTTTGTGCCTTGGGGTGGATTTTTCCAGTGTGGAAAAATTTGACATCCTGCAACCAGTCATAGTATGTAGCCATCCGTAGTGTGATTTACAGGTTATAAAACCAGAAGGAATCTTTGTATTTTTCATGTCTGATGTTCTGTAGAACATATCTTCCAGGGGGGAAAAGATCAGTTCCTATTTACAAATTTCCAGTGATAGAGAATCTACTACAGTTTTTAACAAATTGGTCCAATGCTTGTTGACCGTCAGCGTTACAAATTTGCATCTTATTACTGCGCTGAAATTGTCTAGCTTCAACTTTCAACCATTAACAGTTTGTTTTGCCTTGGCTTAAACAAGATAAACCTTCTTTCATCAAATTTGTATTCTCCATGTAGGGACTTCTAGACTGTGATCAAGTTATCCCTAGGCCTCCTTTTTAATAAACTAACCAGATTGAGCTCCTCGAGTCTTTCATGAGAAGGCCGGTTTTCCAGTCCTTTAACCATTCTCACAGCTCTTCTCTGAACCCTCTCCAATTATCAATAGCCATAATGAGCTGTGAATACACGATTCCAGTGGTGGTTTACCAGGACCAAATACAGAAGTAATATATCCTCCCTGTTTCAGCAATGTAACCTCTATTCCAGCTTCATATTTCCATTTATTTATCCAAAGATCACCTTTCTGGTCACAGTGGGCGTTATCCACTATGGCACTGTTTCCCAACCAGCGTGCCGTCAGAAATGAATGTGTGTGCTGCAGAATGTTGCCATAGCGATGAGCTACAATAGGTATGAGGATGGGGAATGCCTTAACAGGTGTGCCACGGAAAAATGTTATTAGTGTAAATGTGCCTTGGGCTACAAAAGGTTCGGAAACACTGCGTTATGGCACCAATTCTAGTACAGGGTGACAGCTGCTCAGGAGAGAGTCCCTGTTCCTGAAGGTTATCCTACTTTTTTTGTTACTATATGTGCAATTCTACAGATGTGTAGATTAGCACACACATTGTTTACTTGTGCCCAGTTTGCCAAATGATTGAGATCACCATCAGGAATCTCTCCTCTTCATTATTTACCCTTCCCCTGATCTTTGTCATCTGCAAAATTTAGCAATAATGATTTTATATTTTCTCCCAGGTCAGTGATAAGAATGTTAAACAGGGTATAGTTAACAGCCATTCCTTATAGGTAGGGACCTACCTAAGTGGCAGCAAGACCGGTTTTTCGTGGCGTGCAGAGCTGATTTTGTGGGCATTTTGCAGTGGCCATGCCCCTCACCACTGATTGGAAGAGGGGCCCCAGCAGCCTCACCCCTTGTTGCTGATTAACGAGCAGCCTCACCCCTTGCTGCGGCCTCACCCCGGCTGCTGATTCCCTCAGTCTACATCACTACTGCTTTCTTTGCCCCGCCCCTCGCTACTGATTGGTGGAGGGCGCCTTCACTGAATCTACCTCACTATTGGTTTGGGGGGATTTTTGGTTGATTTTGCAGGAAATCGCAGCCAATGCCAGATTTCATGGCAATCGTGGGACAACATTGTTTTTCACAGTTTCTGCAAAATCTGCAAAACTGTGATTCAGGTAGGTCCCTACTTACAGGCCCTCACTGGAAATACAGTCCCTCAGTAATTTCCTGTTTACAATTACATTTTGTGACCTGTCAGCAGTAAAACTAGCACATTTCTGCTGAGCCTACGTGAACTGAAATTTTTCAAAGCCAAGTAACATGATGAAATTTGGTGCTTTTCCCCACAGGAAAAACAAAAGGCATGTTCCTAATAGAAACATAATTCCCCTATGAAGTTTCAAGCCGTTCTTCAAAACACTTGGCCACTCGAGCTCTAGATTGTAAGAATTCTTGTTAACAGGAACAAGACACTGCATTTTCCCTTAATCTTGGGTTCCAAAATTCCCTAAACAGTTTTTGCTAAATCTTTTCAAAAACAGTCCAGGCTGAGACAGGTACCTAGCATGATGGGTTTCAGCTGGAATTATTAAAACTGAGGGCATCTCTAAGAAACTGAACAGTTCTTACAATGATAAGTGTTGGCCAACCTTAAGTAAAGGTGGCACTAACAGTTCTGT
This sequence comes from Alligator sinensis, assembly GCF_000455745.1. Classification (NCBI taxonomy): domain Eukaryota; kingdom Metazoa; phylum Chordata; order Crocodylia; family Alligatoridae; genus Alligator; species Alligator sinensis. Next base: position 16,017 of record NW_005842292.1, on the reverse strand, counting down.
CTACGATACCAGTACAGTCTGTATATAGCTCATGTGTTACAGTTTGCCTCTAGATAGAATGGAATTATTCCTTGAATCAAATCCATTGCCCCGCAAAACATTCAAAAGTGGTATTAAGGGGCTCTAGAGAGACTTTTTATTTTGAAAGAACCAGAGATTTTTATAGGCTATACATTTGGGCTTAATGGCAACAGAACTGAACTTCACATCTGCAGTGGAATTCATTATCCAGGAAAGATCACAAAGACAGATAAATTCAAATGATCTTTTTTCAAGAGGGAAGGAATAACCAGTCATGCATCCCCTTGGCATTTGTGATCTTGATAAGTATTCAGATACAGATAAAACTATATGAGTTACTACACTTGAACTGAGCCTACAAGAGGCTGAGGAGCGGCTGACCCAGAAAGAGCCATCAGTAGTTCTTTTTGGACGGGCAGTCGTTGGTTGCGGTATTGTACAATACACCAGTGTTATTATCCAGGATAGTGCAGTCGACTGGGATTTACAGAAAGATGTCAAAAACAATGGGCAATTTAATATAGCAGAACCTCTTCTGTACACGCGAGAAGCAGCATGAAAATACTGGAACACCCAACGACTGCTTTATATGTTATTTATTTATCCATAGAACAAAGTGGTCAGCTAGAAAAGGGTTAAAACAGCACTCAACCTATATACGTATTATCTTACCTAAAGCATAGCATTTCCCCCAAGGTTTCAGTAGGCCCAGCTTATTCCTTGTACATGCACCCAGTCTTCCGTGACCAAGTTACAGTCTGTTTCTTTCAGACCATGCCTCCCCTTGTCCCCTGAGCTTCAGCATGCATCTCTATTTATAACCAGGCAGACCCCTTTGTTCTCTCACATGCTGGGCTCCCCCAGCCCTGCCACAAGACAAGAGGATGTTGGGCCCAATTTAGAAAGAGACGAGTCTTCAAAGACCTTCATACCTGTATTGTTTAGCTCTGCGATTGAGGCTGCCTGAAGCCACTGAATTATGGTTTTCTGTGGGCGTGCAAACACCCGCCAGGACTGAGTTAAGCCTTTACACATACAGCATTAATCTGAGCAAATAGAGGTCCACATATCAAATATAATGTAGATCTCTCATATTTTTCACACCTTTCTCTTTCCATTCTTTCAAAATATTACCAGCATAGGAAAAAAAATCGGAGAAAATTGACCACATTTTGCTCTACAGACAATCTGCCTGCTTGCACAAGGAGGGCTGCATTATGAGTACACTAATTCTGAATTTTTCTTTATGCCTCCTGCTTGTCTTGATTGAACTAATCCTATGACATTGGGGAACCATAGTGTACCTATGCCACAAACTTTTTTGAGCTGCTGGCACAGTGTTGTTTTTAATAAGTGACATTCATCTGTTACCTTTATGATTCCATCTGCTGGCAAATGCGTGAACCTGATCCCAAAGTAAGAATGGGGATAGTTATAAATTAAGGCTGCTGAGCTTATCTTTAATTTGTTTTATATTGCCTTCATTTTTTCTGCATTTGTCTAATGTGATTGCAGATGTATTCTCATATTCTTCCCCTTTTTCCTTGTTTCGGCTCAAAATGCACAGTTCACCTCTTGTTTTCTGCACAGTGTGCCAAGAGCTTCATACCGTGTTCTCTAGTGTAAACATCTGAACCAAAAAGGACTAAGAGGGTGCATCTACATGTGCATATTAATGTGAAGCAATAAACTGGAGCTTATTGCTTGAGGCACACCATTTGCACATGCATCTGGTACCACAGCATGATGAGCCAGGTCGGAGCAGCCACAGCTGGCAGGGGGGTCTGGGGGTCAGCCTGCCAGCCCAGGGCTGCTTCCCCTGGCTCAACGCGCTGCGGAGGGGCAGGCTGGGGTACAAGGGTGCTTCATGAGCCCAGCTGAAGCAAGAACTTTTGTATATGACGTTGGTATAGTCCAATTTTATTATCCATCTTATAGGCGACTGCTGCCTCCCGAGTCTGGGGAGGCAACAAATCGCTGATGTGGGGGGGTCCCCCAGCCACTGATTACCAATGGGGGGGGTCCCCCAGAAACCGATAGACAAACCAGCAGCAAAATCAGAAGTGCACTTCTGCCAGCAAGTCCAGTTTCATGGCTGGACTTCCAGGGGGTGCACGGCCAATCTCAGGGGGTGCACGTGCACCCTCTATGCATTGCCAGTGATCCATCTCTAAATAGGAGGGGTGAAACTAAAGATGGTTCAGGTATACAAGAATGTTTAGAGATCTGGAAAGCATGCTTCCCAATGAGAAACTTAAGCAGTTCAGTCCTACTTAGCTCATCGAGGAAAATGTGAAGAGGTGACTTAATTGCAATTTACAGGCTAGTGGCACCAAGGGAAGGCTTCAGAGAGTCTCATAGACCATGACATAACAGGATCCAGTGGCCCTAAAATAAAGTTAGAAATATGCCAAAAAGGAATAGGATGCATTTTTTAAAGCTGATGATAATTAAATATTGGAATAGCTTCCTAAGAGTGTTGCATATTTTCCATCATGCCGTCTTGGTTGCCATAACTTGTCATAGCTCCACTGACTTCACACCAGCTGAGACTTTTTCTTGTACTCTTTCAGTCAAGATTAGCTGACTTTCTACAGATTATTCTATAATTCAGACGTACATTATGGGGTCTGCATTTTGAATGATTGGGTAAAGTTGTGCAAATCAGACCATCTCATAATGGTCCTTTTCTGCCTTAAAATCTGTGACAATTCTTCTGTCTTGTAGATGAACACAGGGCATGTATTGGAAGAAACTGGAACTTTAGTAATGAGACGGGTTGCTGGTTTTCTCTGATAAAAAAATCCCCAATTTTCAGATTTAAAAAAAAGTAACCCATTATCTATCTATCTATCTATTAGTGACATTTCATTTTAATCACGGAAAAAGGTGGATTTGGGTTACTTTTTTAAATCTAAAAATTGTGAATTTTTTTATCAGAGAAAACCAGGATTCCTGGTAATTAGTGTCTCCTGGTAATAGTGATTCCTGGTAATTAGTGACTTGGGGAAGCTCAGGTGTTTACACCACTGAATTTTGTTCTGAAAGGGGTACTTCATATGTAGAAATAATGCAAATCTGCACAAAAAAATTAAAAACTTGATTTTTTTTTCCTGATAGCCTATAGAAAAAATATTTTTAAAATCTGCAGGATGCGTAAACCATATGTTAAAATATAAAACAATACTAGATTATATTTTAAATGGATACATTTTAAGAAGTCATATCAAACAAAAATGGCTTTACTCAACTCTTTATTAAATCCTCCCCACTGTCTCTACTATCTTGCAGTCCCTTCTCTAGATTTTCTCCACTCACAATCTTCCATTTCCGCAGATCTTTTTATCCTTTCCCACTGAGACCTTCTGGTCCATTGAGACCTTCTCTCTCATATTTTCCTTCCAGACCCCCAGGCTAAGCATAATACTCAAATTCAAATATTTACTACAATATTACATCACTTAACTTTTTAAATCTCAAAAATTATTTCTAGGTCCTTTTTTTTTAAATGAATTTGAGCATGCTTGCTAAAGTTTGTAACCTGCTAAAATGATCAGCAATGAAATAATTAACAACTAGATGAAACCCGCAAAACATTTGCCATTAAGTGTTTATTGCAAAAGTATTTCTTTAAATACAGGATTTTTCGTTATCCTTTGACTGAATACTTTAACGGAATCAAAACTTCTCACCATTGAAAAGACTACAGACAGCTGTCCATGTATAAACACAGGCTTAGGAATATAAATACATATTTGTTAAAAGTCTGACTCTGTGACTGGTTTACAGTCATAGAATAAGAGGGCCCTTGTACACGTACAAGAGCCTGTGTACTCATGAGGAAATTGCCCCTTTTAGTGGTTTAATTGCAATTTTTAGTGATATAATTGTGTAACAGTGTACACGTTTAGGCGACTTATTTCGATTTAAACAACTTTTTTACGTAGCAAACTAAAACACGTCCCATGTAGTTTAGTTTGCTCCATAACAAATTACAGTGGTATTCCTCATGTGTACAAAGGCCCTACCGGGAGAGGCGCGCAGGATCCAGGGGGAAAAAAAGACTTAGCCCCCTTACCCCCCACTTTTTTTTCCTTTGGCAAAGCCTGGCCTGGTGCTTCATTCTAGCTCTGACTTGCCTGCATATCTATTTGAAATGCCTCAGGATCATCTATAATAATAATACGCTTATTTTGTCTGTCCAGAGCACTCTGATTAGTTGTTTCAGTAAGCATTGTGATTGACTGCCGAGACAACCAATCAGAGTGCTCCAGACAGACAGAATAAACCTATTATTATCTATAATAATGTTGACAGTTGACATTTTAGAGTTAACACCCCATTACAATGAATGAGGCAATTCATACAATCACAGAAAATGAGGGTTGCAGGGACCTCAGGAGGTCACATCTAGTCCACCCCCCCGCACCAAGCACGACCAGCCCCAACTACATCATCCCAGCCAAGGCTTTGTCTAGTTGGGTCTCAAAAACCTCCAAGGACAGAGACTCCTCCACCTCTCTCAGTAGCCTGTTCCAGTGTTTTACTACCCACCTAGTGAAAATATCCTTCCTAATATCTAACCTCAGCTTCCCTTGCTGCAGCTTGAGCCCATTGCTACTTCTGTCATCTGCCCCCACTGAGAACAGTCCAGCTCCATCCTCTTTTGAACCCCCTCCCCCCCCCTCAGGTAGTTCAAGACTGCTTTTAAATTCCCCCTCTGTCTTCTCTAGCCTAAGTAAGCTCAGTTCCCTCAGCCTCTCTTCACAAGTCATGTTCCCCAGCCCCTGAACCATTTTTGTCACACTCCGCTGGACTCTTTCCAATGTGTCCACATCCTTTCTGTAGTGGGGGCCCACAGCTGGACACAGGACTCCAGATGTGGCCTCCCCAGTGCTGAATAGAGGGGAAGAATCACGTCCCTTGACCTACTGGCAACACTTGTACAAATTCAGCCCAGTATGCCCAATTCACCCCACTGTCAGATGTATTGGCTTGATTTGTCTTCAAACGCAGAAAGATAGTTTATAATTAGATTGTACATTATTTTATGCAGTATAGTGGGCTGGATTTTAGAGGCCTAAAGCCTCCATTCTGCAGAAAACATTGAAAATACTCAAAATTTTCAAAGAGATCCTTTCCTCTGCAGGAGTATTTCCATTGTCCTTCCCTATAAGACACTGTACATTACATATTGTACATATATTATTTGATGAGTATATTTTTCCCAGGTGTAGGCATGCATCTGATAATGTCAAAGTGACATTTTTGAGCTTCTGTTTTCATCTAGAAATAAGGCCACAGCATAAAAACAAGCAAATGGAATTAATTATTTTTTATTGAGAACTTCTGTCAGTTGAAGATTGCAACCGCTGCATTGCTGGTATGCATGGATGCTCCCAGAGGTTATCCACAACAGCTTAGAAGTGTTTGGCACATGGATGTGGACTACCAGCATTTTCTGAATGGAGTCTTCAGGGTGGAGTAAATTCTCTGGCTTTGTCAATCTGTGCTAGTTTGTATGAAATGGCAGTGATGGCTCCATAAAAACAAATGGCAGTGCTGTTTCCACTGCCCTACTAAGGGACATAATCACATTTAATAGCACTGGTTTTCAGTACAGGGCTGAAAAAATAAATGCCCTACTGTACACTGTAATAAGCTTTTTATAAATGTACTCATGTGGTGCTCAGTGCAGCCTGCTGTGCTGGTACTATAAAACTGAACGGGGGCTCCATAAGCTTTAACTGCTATCGTACATTATTGTACAGCAACATTTACTGCTATTAATAAAGTTTGTAAGACACACAGACAAAAGATTAAAAATACATGTGCAGAAGGATCCACAGCAATAAAGGCCTCCATTCCTTGGGTTGCTTGTTTATCTGTTTACAATATACTAGGCGTTTTAAGGATTACACTGAATATTATTGAATACGCAGTCATCTTCTTGAGGCTATCTCCCTCTCTCATACCTTCCCAAGCTATACTCACATTACTAATGAATTTCATTTCCTTAAGCCATCTTGTGGATTGCATCTGTAACTACAGTGAGAAAGCCTATTGCTGCTCCAAGCAAGTCACTTAATATGCTTTGGTGAGATAATCTTTGAGGAATTAACAGTTCTCATTTACAGTTAGAAGAAGAGCTGGTGGGAGTGAAATAAAACTGGACTCTCATTAAAGGCAATCAAAACATTTAATGGCTTTGTCAACGTATCTTATTTTGCTATACAATCATAACACATTTATTACTGTAATAGCAATATCAAAAACTCTTCTGGGGGTAGAAATGAAGCACAGCCTATCTGACCTCACCAAAAAGCATTCAGATGCCAATTTGTATGAACATCTTAAAGACTGCATATTTGGGATGGGTATAATGTAAGTGCCTTAAGAAAATGAATCGAGGGACATCTTAAATGCTTCTCAATTGACAAAAATGTTGAAAAATGTTATGGGGGCTTGGAACAATTGCCAAAAGTATTTGCTTCTATGAAGAAAATTAAAGACCAAATAATACTAAAGTTTTTCTATTTGAAAAGCACATATAAAGTATATTATCTGATTACTTAAGTAGCCATTATGATAGATAAAGCTTGCTAGCTTTGGATTATTTTGTTTATCAAGTGCTGCTTTGTTCTACAATATACAGAAGAAGACCCCAGGTCCTCAAAAGTTATTTAAGTACCTAATTCCCAATAAGGTATTTACACCTTTTAATCCCTATTGGTTCCTATCTTTGAAGAACTGCACGATCAATCAATCAAGTCAGACCTGACTAACTTAACTGCCTTCTATGACAAGATGACTGGCTCTGCAGATGCAGGAAAAGCAATGGACATGATATATCTTGACTTTAGCAAGGCTTTTGATACGGTCTCCCACAACATTCTTGCAAACAAGCTAAGGACGTACAGGTTGGATGAATGGACTGTAAGGTGAGTAGAAAACTGGCTGGATCATTGGGCTTAAAAAGTAGTAATCAATGACTCAATGTCTAGCTGGCAGCCAGTATCAAGTGGAGTGCCCCAGGGGTCAATCCTAGGGCTGGGTTTGTTCAGTGTCTGTATCAACAACCTGGAAGATGGGATGGAGTGCACCCTCAGCAAGTCTGCAGGTGACACCAAGTTGGAGGGAGTAGTAGATATGCTGGAAGGTCGGGCTAGGATTCAGAGGCCACATCCACACAAGCAGCAGACTGCACAGTAACCGGCATTACTGCACAGTACCATCACCGCACATCTTCTTTCTGATGCTACTCAATACTACTGCACAGTATCATTGCAGCACAGTTAGTGCCCAGCAGTGCTACTGCATGGTAGCTCATTTCTACTGCACAGTAGCGTCTCATGTAGACGTGCTCAGAGAGACTTGAGGCAAAATGGAAGATGGGATTGTAATGCTATCACTGGGATGGTAAGGTGACAATGTGGCGAGTGCATGGGGCACTGCCCTCAACTCACCTGCCATGCCTTGGTCTGAAGAAGGATGGTCTTAGGGTGGTACAGGTACCTCTGTGGATGCACTCACTTTGTCATGGCTTTTCTTGGGGCTCCTCCTCCCCTATACCCCATCCACGCACCAACCAATGGTGGAATGATGATAGCAGGCCTGCACTCCAGCTGCTTTATTCAAATGACAATGGACCCCACCCAGGTTTCAATGATGCCAAGGAGCAACTCAGGTTCCACTGATGAGTTATGTAGTGGCTTCTTATCCCAGCCATGAGACTATAGCACAGTTTAAACAATAGAAAGTAAGTCCAAGTCAAATCAACAGCATTCCCCCTTTTTTATTGCGGGGCTAACATCCATTTTCAATTAATTCCTATTTAATCAATTAACAACCACAAAAAAAAAATCAAGCATCAATTCAGTCCCCTTTTGAGTTAATACTTGGACAGTTCTGGGTCTTCTAATTAATGCCCCCCACTTTGAGGTGGCTACCCTTGGCTCAATCTCAGTTTAAAAAAAAAAGAAAGAAAAAAACAGAAAGGTGGCAGCCCCTTTACTGGGCCCTACCCTTGGCTCAATCTCAGTTTAAAAAAAAAGAAAGAAAAAACCAGAAAGGTGGCAGCCCCTTTACTGGGCCTAGATCTCCAGGCTGGCAGCTCCCTCACTCATGTCCTTCCCTCCTGGGATATGGATGTTGTAGTCTACGGGGAGTCACTCCCAACATGGTCCTATGTCAATGGTTGGTTGGAAATCCCTCCAGGTCTCCAGGCTGCAGAGACAACACTGCTCACTCCCAGCTTTCAAATCCTCTGGAGCCTTCTGTCCAGTGCTTTCCATCCTGCTGGGTCATACAGCCCTTCTCCCACTTTTCTAGCAGCACCAGGTCATGGGGGCGTCACATCGCATTCCTCACGCTGCCTGACCCACAGAGAGCAGATGCTGATAAAACGCCACAACAGCGCAGTGCACTGCTCCATCCCTGTCAACTCCCCTCCTTCAGGTAAGTGCCAGTTGTTTCCTGCCCTTACCAGGCATGTAGTGACCCTCCACCAGCAGCCTGTCAAAGCTCCAGAGGCCCTCCCCTGCTGAGATCAACCTGCCCATCTCGGCCCACTGCTACATGGACCAAAAGAAGTCTCATGAGGTTCAGTGAAAACAAGGAACGATTCTCAGCACCAATGCAGGCTGTGCACTGACTGGCTGGGCAGCAGCTGTGCAGAAAAGGACCTCGGGGTGACAGTGGACAATAAGCTGAACAGGAGCCAGCAGTGCGCCCCTGTTGCCAGGAAGGCTAACAGTATCCTGGGCTGCATTGGGAGGAGAGTTGCCAGTAGGTCGAGGGCAGTGATTCTTCCCCTCTGTTTGGCACTGGTGAGGCCACATCTGGAGTCCTGTGTCCAGTTCTGGGCCCAACACTACAGAAAGGATGTGGACAAATTGGAGAGAGTCCAGTGGAGGGCAATGAAAATGGTTGAGGGCTAGGGGACATGACTTATGGGGAAAGGCTGAGGAAACTGGCCTTATTTAGTCTAAAAAAGAGAAGACCACGGGGGATTGAATAGCAGCCTTCAACTCCCTGCAGGCGGGTTGCAAAGAGGATAGAGCTGGGCTGTTCTCAGTGGGGGCAGATGACAGGACAAGAAGCAACTTTCTCAAGTTGCAGAAAGGAAAGTTTAGGTTAGAGATTAGGAAGAACTTTCTCACTAGGAGGGTGGTGAAGCACTGGAACAGGTTACCTAGAGAGGTGGTGGAAGCTCCATCCTTGGAGATTTTTAAATTCTGGCTCAACAGAGCTTTGGCTGGGATGATGTAGTGGGGGCTTTGAGCAGGGGGTTGGACTAGATGTGACCTCCTGAGGTCCCTTCCCACCCGCACTTTCCATGATTCTGTAAACCCCTTCTCTAAGAAACTGATTTCTATATTAAACAATATACTTCACAACATTAGTGAGCCTGAGAAGTAGAGAAAGCTGTACAGAATTCTGTTTCTAAACATATTTCTTCATGTGTGGAATAATATTGTTAGTTTATGTAGAAGCTATGCTTTGTTTCCAGAAAGAAAGACATGATGGTTGCTTGGTGCACATGCAGAAGGATCGTGTTTCAGGACAAAATTTAATGTAGAATAAGGCATTAAAATGAGAACGAGAGAAGCCCGCAAAAGAGGCATTTAGGAGAGAAGTCTGAGCAGAGCACAGACCATGGAAAGGGGAGTTAGGAGAAAACAAAAGGAGATATAGGGATAGAAGTAGAGTTGTGTAAAACCTCTAAGATGGCTACTATAAATGCTTTCCATGGACATCCGGACAAAGAAAATGGCATAAATGCTGTGCATGGGTAACAAAGATAGTGTTCATCAACAAAATCCTTAGGTGAAGTGCCCTGTACTAGGTGTCATGAAGAGTTCAATGTCACATCTCAGTAAGCGCAGTACCATGGTATCTTTAATTCTGAATACACAGGGATGCTATAATTACTGTTGAGGACTCATCATTTGGTATTCTGCCTCTTGGCTTCCATTAGTCATCTTTGCACTATTTAATCCTGCCATTGCTATTTATCACCTTCGCCCTGCTCTTCATGTGAAGTCAGTGGAGGTTTTACCATTTTCTCTTTCAATAGCAGCTAATTTGGTTTCTGGTTTTGCAAAGAGGGCAGAGAAAAGAATGGTTGTCCCTTTTACCAATTAACAGGGTGAGGGGAAAAGATTGCCACCACGTGATACACATTACTACATGCCTTGGGGGACGTGTACCTTGTATGAGACAGCTTGTAAATAGTATGGCTGTGAGAATCCTGGCTAGTGATTAGGCAATGCTGGCTCTTCTGTCCCGGATGTGGACAGATAAACCACTGTATTATTGCAGGGGGGGAAAGGACTCGTCAGAGGAAGCTCATCGGCATGTGTCAGCTCATCTGCTGTAACTGTTTGATCTGTCCACACCTAGCCTGCAGTAAGCAAAGCTAAACCTTGCTTATTTAACTTGCTTCATTCAGGGATAAGCTGTTCCTGTTTGTCTTCCACTAGCCGTGACATTGGAGGTATAGGCAAGGAACAGCAGATTCAACTACAGCTTCCCCCAAACCCTTTAAAATAATACTATTGTTCATCTGTCCGTGCCCCGAGAGACAACATGCCTATTTCAAAGATAAACCTCCCCAAGATAAGCAATAACTTAGTACACATCATGCCATCTGCTTTCAGGTATGGGCAAGCTGCTTCCAAAGGAGTTGATGGGAAATGCCTTCTTTTTCCCCTTTGTTAAAACATCCCAAGCTCTGAGATAGCTTTGATATAATTTTATTTCACAAAAGTTATACAATAGTCAGCTCTCCCCAGGGTAAAATAAAACCGTGCTGGTAGATAAAATAACAGCCATTGCAATCACCATAATCACTCCACCTCCCACTCCATTCCATAGAAACTTGTGGCTGAAAGTGTAGGCTTTGCAGAATATACTCTTGACAGTTAACAGATCCAGGCTCTGGCAGACCAAGAAGAGTCCTGGCAGCAGGGACTGGAAACTAGCTTTTCCCCTCCTAGTGGAGAGCCACCACCACCACCACGACCAGCTGTCTTCGAGAGTGGGTGTTGTGTTTTGTACTGTACTCAGTGCAGTTGGTGGGAGGGAGGCATGTTCTGTGGGCACCTAACAGATTGGGGACTGAGCACGTTTAGTTTTAGTATGTCTAAATCCCGTCCCTCCCTGGAGCTTAGAGGTCTTACCTGGGTCTGCCAGGAGACACCTGCATCCATTTGTGATTCACAAAGTGTAGGCACATACAGACCAACTCAGCCCAAAATGGAAACACCTCATGAGTTTAGGCATCTAGGCAACATTGCAGCTGCTGGAACGGGATAGATAGGAACCACTTCTTGTGACTGCATGGTTCTTACACGGCAATCATACCATGAGTTTAGGCATCTAGGCAACATTGCAGCTGCTGGAACGGGATAGATAGGAACCACTTCTTGTGACTTTGCATGGTTCTTACACTTCAATCATACCATGCTCAAAAGAGGCGCCCTCAAACACACCGTGTGGGTCTGCAGACCCAGCCTCCTGATTCAGAACCAGTGTGGCCACATTCACATGATGCCATGGATGGGCTAATTAATATGAACTAATTGCCCCATGCATGTGCTTTTGGTTTAGGAGGCAGCATGCACAGAACAACACAGCATGTCTGAAGGTGCCACCTAGCACAGAAATTTTACCATGTAGATATGCCCTGGAGTGCCTAAGTTCAGCCAAAGTCTCATTTTGATGCCTAATTAAATAGTTTGGATTTGGCCCTAGTGCCAGGACAAAATCCCAAACCATGTGTTGAGCACTGGAGCTCCCCTATACAGAGAATGAAGGAAGTTAGGCACCTCCAAACAGGATCCAGAACAAAGGGGAGAGAATCAGCCCAAAGCTGGCCCGTTGATCAGGCCCAAGGACAAGCAAATGTTTTAAATCCATCCTTTCTCTGAAACTCCGGAGTCTTGCTCGTGGCTGCCAGGAGACGCTTGCCTCCATTTGTGATTCACAGCCTATAAATGCTCCTAAGCGTAGGCATTATACCCATTAAAAAGAGTCACTCTTCTCTTCTAAAGCTCAGAAGGAGGAGGCACCACCCCCATCTATTTCTGCTATATCTGCATTGTTCATGCTCCCACCCTGTTCCTTATCTGAGGGAATTCAGACACCTTTTCTATCTTCCAGGAGACTACCCGCACCCCCAGGATAAAGGGCCTGTCCAGTGTCCACCTGTCTGAAGTGGGGCTCTGTCCACCTGTC
>NW_005842292.1:0-3532 GCF_000455745.1 Alligator sinensis | reverse complement strand
CTCTTGGCTTGCCCTGTGAGTACAATACCCCAGTAGGCTAGTGGGTCCCGCTCTCTGCCCCACCGACTCTTGAGCATTCAGTAGCAGGTGAAACAGCTTCTCTGGGAGGGGTCAAGAGTGCTTCTTTTCCCCAAACCCAAATGCCCAATGCCCAAGTGGTTGTGGCACTCTCTGGGGAGATGCGAGATGTGGGTTTATATCCCCTGAGGCAGAGGAACAGATTAAAACTCGGTCCTGGGTGACTGAACCACTCACCTGCTGATTAAAAGGAGGTTGCTGCCCCTTCCACCGGCCCCATTAAAAAATTAAAAGCCACTGCCACAAAATTTGGTGAGGAATCCAGCTCAGGGAGCTCTGATAATAGGTGTCAGATTGAGCTCCTCGGGGCAGCTGCCCAGAGGAAGACCTCTTTTCCACACCCCAGTTACCTTTACATGTGAGCTAGGTGTTGAGCAGATGGGTCTGGCAAGGCGGAGGCACTTCAGCGCAGCAAGGAAGCAGAATTGAAGATTGCTGGGGAACGTTTATGTCCAAAACTGAGCTGGCCTTAAGGGTGGGCAATGTGCGTGACTGCCCAGAGCACTGTGGTCGGGGGGTGGGGCACCACATCTGCACACAAACACACACATGCAGGTGTATACACATGCACACCAGTACCCAACCCCCTCCAATCAGCAGTGCTGCTACAGGCAGAGGCAGGTGGGCAGGGGCACAGGATGCAGTCCGGCGGGAAGGCAGCACAGCCCCGCATGCCCCTCTGTCTCCAGCTGCTGCCCAGGAGGGGCTGGGCTGGGCACTACAGGCAGCTCCACCTCCTTGCCAGGCTGCGCCCCATGCCCCTGCCCGCCTGCCTCTGCCTACAGCAGCACCCCTGACTTGTTGGGGGGATGCCAAAATACAAGTTCGCCCGGAGCAGTATTTTTCTAAGGCCAGCTCCGGAGGTGCCTTTGGAGTTTTGATGCCTCTAAGTTTAGGTGGGAGCGAAAAAGACATTTCCAGGATATATTTAGGCATCTGAAAGTCTCCTTTAGGACCTGGCCTTAAATAATTTAAGAACCATTGAAAGAAACTGGCTCCCACTAGTTTCAGAGTCCAAGTACTCTCATGCTAAGGACACGACAGCTACTGACTCCGAAACTGTGTCAGAAAACATGCAGCTGGTCGGAGCTCAGCTTGACGGCTCTAAATCACTTAGAGAGGTGTGCTAATGAAAGACAGTTGCTGTTGTATCATCAGACTGAGACCGTACAGCATACTGGTAAAAATGCCCAATTTGCATGCCTTAGGGTTAATTGAGGATATCTCCAAAGGAAAATCTTGCTGCTATTTCTGAAGCTGTTCTGAATGTGCAGTTAATGCCTGCACAAAAATTTGTGAGAGCTTTTTCACTTTCCTCATATATTTGTTGGCAGAGGAAAGGTCCCTGCTCCCAGAGCTAATGAAGAGGGATTTTTTTTTCCCTTTGAATTTGAATTTCCCTTTTATTTGTGAAGATGATAAGGAGAGAGGCATACATCAAGCATGGAGAAGGTGTGAGATTCTTTATCAAAAAAGGGGGTGGATATTTGCTCAGATAGTATCAGAGCCACGCAAGTCTGAAAGAAAGTAGTCATTTCTGTTTGCAAACTGATTTTTTTTTTCAACTTGCTAATGGACAGCTCTCTCATTTCCTACCAAAGTACACATTATCTGTAATGTGTAGAAGCATTTGGTGAGTTTTTTTAACTAAGATGACCCTAGACAATTTCAAACTGCTCAAGTGAGAGAATTCAGAAAGGACAAAGGAGAAGAACTGGTTAATTCATTGTACTGTGATGATGAATAATGAGGATTTCTATTACCCTCAAATTTTAACGTGTAACTTCACCATCTAATCATTTGGGGGATTTCTTTGCTTCCATAACGGCTTTATTATATTCAACTAAGAGATTGTCACGAATGGTGCGACCCGTGGCTAGAAAACGTCATTAGCTTTGGATTCAATTGCCGACCCCTGTATGGTTCTCCGATTGATCATTTGATCAAGTGATTGGGGATTTTGCAATATGTAAAATGCTTGCCTCACCTTATGTCTATGGATTTTACCGCTTGTATTGATTCACCTAATTTTTCAAGGACTTCATGCAGAACAGTGTGAGGGTTGTTGGTTTGGTGCTTAGTTTCCATGTACGATTATTTTCTTTTCAGATTTTAGCTCCATCCTCTTTAAGATGTAGTTGTTCTGGCATTTGCTCTTTGCTTTGATTGCTGAAATGGCTGGGGCATAATGGAACAGGGGGACAAAAACATTTTGAAAGACAAGAAAAGAAGGTACATACTCAAGGGCCAGGCTGGACTTTCAGGCAGATCCTGCACCACCATGCAGAATTCCATATTAATGCATCAAGCTAAGATGATTTAACCAAGTCCCCTCCCTTATATTTTCCCCGTTTTATCCTTTGAGCATTAGACATGGTTGTGCAACATCACTGATTTCAATGAGCCTCATGGGGGATAATTAAAAGCAGAATTCTACCTTGATGATCATTCAGATATGTGCTCTAACAGACAGCCATCACGATGATGAGCTGATAAAGGTGCACGAGAATACCAAGGACCAGTCCTGCGCCTGTCACTCAAGTGATATGCCCTGACTTCCCCCGGTTTTCTATTAAACTCTAGTAGGACTGCCGAAAGAAGTCCTTGTGGGCACGGTACAAGAGCAAGACTCCTCAGATCTGTACTTGATTATTCACCTTGTCATGAGTTTCCTGTGCAACCTTTGGCAAGTAACAATTCTCTGTGTCTGCTTTCCATATAATCCAACCTCTCTATCTTGCAAGGGCAAGGTCACCCTGTGGGAAAATATTATTAATTTACATTCACAAGACTCCCAGATACTGTAGTGATGGGGATCACATGCCTAATGAGACAGGTGTGAACAAGGTTTAATTAGAGAAATGAGTAAAGGTTAAAATGATCAGTCCCAAGCTGCTTAAAGAGAAACAAAGATCTTTTTTACTATGAAAGCATAAAGCAGCAAAGCAGTCAGTCACTTTTGAAGAAAAATTAGGAACATAAAACGATTCACGCTGACAGAATGGTTATAAGAGTCAGAGCCAAAAGATCCTACTCATCTTCTGTAGGAGGAAAGTCACCAAGAACTAAAGATGGGAAAACCTACATGATTAAAAGAGCAAGATTGACTTCTCTCTGACTGACAGTCTGTGTATCAATGCTATTCTACTTCAAGACAGTCATGCTCACAGGATAGTACAATCCCGCTAAATATAACGCTGGAGAAAAATAAATGATTGGCAGGGAGAACATCAAGAGATTCACTTAGCCGGATAGGAGAAGGAGACAGAATTTGGCTTCAAATGGGAAACAAGATTTCAAGCCTTGTCAAGACAGACCACAAGGACTAAGCCTGAATCTGCAATTCACAATAAGTACAGGAATGGGAAATAAAAGGAAGTTCATGTTGTAGAAAGTGGGAGACATGCAAAGATCTGGTAAGGGACTGACCTTTGTTCCTGGTCTCTCAAGTGAC
>NW_005842291.1:1698514-1703550 GCF_000455745.1 Alligator sinensis | reverse complement strand
GAACTGTTAAAATGGCTGTCCTGTTTGTGTCCTCTGAATTTGGCAAAAAGTACTAGGAGGTAGAACGAACCTACTAAAAAGTCGATTGAAAAAATCCAATTGGATGTCCCCCTTCAGGTTTCTCTAATTTATGACAGTTAGCCTTCCATTGGGCCCATGGTACAGGGGACTACAAAGTAGAGTTGTGCAAAATTTCAGGAGGTGTTTCGGGCTGTTTCAGTGCCTGAAACACCAAATCGAAACAGAAGGCTCAGAAACATCTCCAAAACAAAATGAGGCATCCGAAACAACATTTTAGAAATGTTTTGGAAAATGTGGAAGTTTTGGAGCCGTGCTTGCAGGGAAACAACTGTATGCTGCTGCCCTGTCGTGCAACTTGGCTCCGCAGGGAGCAGAGTTCTGTGCCATGGCTTGCCTCACTGCTGCTGCCCACACTGTGCTGCCCCAGCGACTCAGGGCTGCATGGGGCAGGTAGTGGTAGCAAGGAGACCCTGGCACGGATCTCTGCTCCCTGCAAGCTAGGTTGCATGGCAGGGCAGTGCTGCTCCCTGACACGTAACCTGGCTTCACAGGGAGCAGAGAACTGGGGCAGTGCGGGGTGGGCAGTGGCAGCAAGGAGACCCTGGTGCGGCTCTCTGCTCCCTGCGGAGTTGAGTTGCACGGTAGGAATCAGCAGGCTTGCTCGTCACTCTGCACTGCTTCCCTGCCCTGCAACCTGGCATGACAGGGATCAGAGATCTGCACAGGGGTCTCCTCACCTGCATGGAGGGCAGCAGCCATTCCCCTCCCCCAGACAAGCCACCAATGGCTGAGATGGGTTGTGCAAAGCTTGCAGCCCACCTGTTCAAAACAGATTTGGAGGAGATTTGGCCAAAACGAAACAGGACGGTCATCTGAAACACTGAAATGAATCACTGACCTCCGAAATGATTGAATCTGAATCCAAACACAAACCCAACCCTTTCACAGAGCCCTAATATTTAGGTTGTTTAGTAAGTTCTTGCAAAAGACCTTTGCAAATTCTTTCACGGGCCTTTGGAAGTCTGAGTATATTATATCAAACAGTTCTTTTTCATTTGCTGCTTTTTTGATATAATCAAAGAATTACAAGAGACTAGTGAGCCATGATTTTCCTTGCAAAAGCTGTGCTTGCTTAGCTCATTTAAGAGATTAATAAATTCCAAGTCAAGAAGTGATCACTAGGATCATCAAGTCTGACCTCCTCTTACATATCACCTGTTGCAGTTTGTACTCCGACTGATTGGCTTCCCTAGGATCAGATTTCCATAATTTGAAGGTGGTTTTTTTTTTACTGAAATGCCCCTCCAAAACTTGCTATTTAGCTTTATTCTTTACTGCTGGCCTTCTGGCCTCCTCTTTCTGAGAGAATAACTGAAGATATATTTCTTTGTAAATGTCTGGCAAAAAGGTAGGCCAGGGTAGCACCTTAGTGATTAACTGGTTCAAAGAGGTATAAGCTTTCACAGACAACAGCCAGCTTCATTAGAAATTAGGAATGTTTTACTACTTGAGTACAAAAAATCTACTTTACGATTCCTTTCCACCTGTGTTGGGGATCCCCATGCTGTATACTCTAGCTATTATACTTTCACATGCCCAGTTTCACCTTTTCGATATTAGTTATACAATGGAAATAATATATGACTGTAATGAGTATATATATGAATACATATGAGACTGAAAGTGCATGGTACACTGGCTTTCTTCCAAACTTCTGTAAAAATGAATACGGACTTTGGTAGCATTTGATAGGAAGAATGTATTTTAGAAGTATTTAAGTCACATTTTGAAGAGAAACTATTTGTCCTATCGTAAGTCATTCCTTTTAAATACTTGAGCTGTTAAAGGTTGATTATACAGCTTGAGTAGAAAAGAATAAGCTCTTTCTTTTAGATGTGCAGTTACAATACCTATCAGACTATGGTTAGATTATGGGTAGGCTTAGAACCCCTATTTGTTATAGGGTAGAAATTTTCCAAAGTAGAGAGATCCCAACTTATTTTTCTATGTTGAGATTAGCAAAAAGCTCAACATATTAGAAATGTGCATGGTTGTGATTCCCACCCCATGTCACAAAGACTGAGATCAACTGTTTCCAATCCATATGTTCAGTTTGGATGAATATTATGAACACTTCTGGGAAGTAGATATTTCAAATGTTGCATTGTTCAGTGGCGTTAGAAATAGGCATCTCTGTCTGGGGTGATGTATCCATTATTAAGATCACAAAACAAGAACTTTGCCTCTGAAGAAGATCCAAGAAACTTCACTACTGCATCATTAATATACTGCAAAGTAAAAAATATGTTTAGGCATAACTCTGGTACCACTGAATCAGAGGCAGAACAGAGGGTGGAGCATTATACTTTCATACAATCTCCTATCTTGCCAAGGAAGGCCACATTGTCTTTGCTTCCTCATATTGGGCTGTGGCCAAATAAACAGGACTTTGAGTTTGCTACGTATCATGTGCTCCCCGCCACAATATTCTGTACTCCTTGCAATTCCTTACATTTTCAGTTGTGCATTTTGGGGGAGGGAGAAATGGGAAAGTTGTTATTGTATTGCCTGTTCTATTATTTTTTGTAATGGACAATATGTTTCCTTGTGGGGAAGGGGAGAATGAGTGGGTTTTGGGAACAGCCATGGCCACCTTGTGAGAGAGGGAGGTACAGTAAGGGTGTGGGAGGACTCCTGTAAGTGTGAAGCAGGAAAGTAGGTGGGATGGGACAGCCATGGCCTTCCTGTGAAGGAGGGAGGGGCTTGGGAGGGACATTAAAAGGGTAGTGGGGAGGAGAAGATTTGAGTGGGAATCGGTGTGGGAGTGGGTAAGGATGGGAGGAAATATGGGAGCAGGAGGGATTTGGAGGAGAGGGTAATGACTTTATGAATAAGTTACCTTGGAGATTCTTTGACCAGAATCAGCAAGAAAGAAGACAAGAGAACAGTCAAGTTTATAATCATTAACTGAGTGGATAAGACAGAGGGTGGCATGATACTCTGTTTGGGCAATATTGCATCTAGCTGCCAGTAACCATGGTCATGGGCATGCAACAGTAAACATGATTTATGCTAGATGTGGGGCTTCTAGGTAATGGTTGTAAAAGAATTTCCAGGACTGATAAATACTAGCTGGGTCCTAAAATCTTGTTTTAATGTTGTTTGTCCTTATTATTAAAGGTCAGCTCTTGGCTCTGATGAAGCCATGAATCCCCTGCCCACTTAGATATTCATACTAGCATTCCTCATGTCCTTCCTGCTTGGAAAGAAATCCACATCTACAAAGCATCTACAGAGTCACCTCATTATCCTCCTTCAAATCACTTATTAAAACTCCTCTTTGACATGATGACTACAAAAAACTACAAAGCATCTACAAAGTCACCTCATTATCCTCCTTCAAATCCGTCATTAAAATTCTTCTTTGACACGATGGTTACAAAAAAACTTAACATCAGCGCTGCCAACATAGTATGATCACTGTCTGTCTTGCTAACCAGTACTATCTCATGGTTTCCTTGTTTCCCATCTCTCTATCTGTTTCCTTTTGTCTTCTACTTAGATCAGAGGTGTCAAAATCACCTGGCCCTCAGAGCCAGATGAGTTTTGGGGTCCAGTCCACAGGCTGGATGAATAGTGCGGAGCTGGATCAGGTCCATGGACCACCCTCCCTCTAGGTATTCTGGACCTGGTGCATGCAGCACCAGATCCAGCTGGTCCAGGACCCAAAATGCATGCAGCACCTGTTGAAGGCAGTCCAGGACCCAGGTTGCACATGGCACCTGCCCACATGCAGTGTGTCCTGGAGCAAATGCTGTATGCGTTTCGGGTCTCAGACTAACTAGAGCAGTGGCATGCACCTCAGACTGTGTGCGCAGGTCTGTTCTACCACAAACTGCATGAAATGTTTAGTTAATTCCAGACCCAGGGGCAGCACCAGGGGTCATATATGGGGCAACGTAAGCTGAATTCAGACTGCAGGCCATAGCTTGACTCCCCTGATTTAGACTGTAAACTCTTTGAGGCAAGAACTCTTTGTTATTTTTTATATATACCTGGGTCATGTTGTTGGATAAGATTTCTAGATTCCACTTCTCTGTTACTGTTACTAAGAGCAACCCTGAGAGCGTGAATTGCAACTTCTGTCTTCTGCTATGTTCCCTTTTCCTCCATCTGCTCTTGCTACTGTATGCTTTGTTCATCAATTAGGATTATGTTGCTTAGGTCAGAAGTGCTACTAGAGACTGGATTCATCCTACAGTAGCATTGAGCCCTATTTGGCTTAGGTTGTAATATTTGAGGGCCCATCTTTCTCTGTGTTTACCAATATGGCAGCTGAGATCTGATCTTTACGTTTAAACATCCCCACACAAAAAAACAAGTTCATCTTCTGCTTTTTTTCTTACATGGTATGTTTTCCAGAGCAAAGGTTTGTCACTGTAAGCATGTATGTATGGACAGCACCCTGCATACTGTGGGTACTTCTGGAATGCAAATCACTAGCATGACTATGAAATAAATATGGTTTGGAACTGGAGGTGGATTGGCAAGATAAAGAAATATACATCTTATAATAGGGTTTCTCTTTCCTTCTTTCTTCCTTGGCTGAAGAGCTCTTTGTGCAAAGTTATGTGCTTTGGTTATATTTGCTTAAAATTCAGTTTAAAACTGTAAACATAACTACACATATCAGTGCTACGATGAGCTATCACATTTACTTTATGGGAAAAATACAATCAGCATCAGGAAAAAATCATTACAATTACTAGTTTTAACCTACAACTGAAAAAAGATGAATATATGAATCTCAAAATTCAGAACAAATATGAGAAAAAAGATCTTTAAAGATGTGATTAACAGCAGAACAGCGATTAACAGTACAACAAAAATCAGGTGTACATTTGTAAGTGAAGTGAACTTCTGCCTTATTTAGTTTTAAAAAGGTAAGTCCTAATCAATAATCAGAGGCTTATTTCAACCCCCCCACTCCCAATCCCCCCCCCCCCCCCCCCCCC
>NW_005842291.1:1687809-1698504 GCF_000455745.1 Alligator sinensis | reverse complement strand
CCCCCCACCCCCCCCCCCCCCCACCTTTGCCATCAGGAATCATTAGTGTATCTGCTTTCCTGCTTTCATTTATGAAGTGCACCATTTTCAAAATAGAAGAGAGAATGCTTAGTGTTTTCCTGTAATGTTAATTCACTGATAATTGCTGTTTTGAAATGTGAAAAAGTTTCCATTTGCTCTTCACAACTCAATGAGCTGTAAATTCTGAAATAGTTGAGCCACCCATATTCTGGTTTGCAGGTGATATGAGTGATACTTTTTATTAGCATTTAATTAAATTGCAGATCTAATGTTAAATTGTGAAAGTGCTAGCAAAAGTTGAATAACTAGATTAAATAACACCCTTGTTTAGCACCAATAAATTAAGAAGACACTGAGTAATCTGGAGCAAATAAAAACCTATGACTCCCTCAGCAATTAACCTATGTCTGCTACTAAAACATTCTTTATCTCCCAACAGTTCTGAAATGCATGACTCCTTCAACAATAATTTCAGTTTCCTAGCCCAGGTTAATGGCCTTTGACTAGGAACATGAAGATTAAATGCATTTTATGCATTCTGTAGTAGTAAGGGGATAATATATACATATATCAGACATCTGTGACTGTTGCATAAAAATGAACTTCAGATTAGTTAACAGAAAATTCATTCAACGAGGATATTAATTTCAGTTTACATAAAAGTTGATTTTCTGTCAGTTTGCTTGGTAAGCACTGAATGATTCCTCTTAAACTAGAATGTGTTTATTTATATATTTGTCAGGGGAGAACAGGTTAGATAGAAGCCTATGTAGATAGGCCTATTCAGTGAATATTACTGATTATTTATCATTCATACCACTCATAACAAACTGTTGGCTACTGTTGTCAGTACTGAAGCTGGCTAGAAAATGAGATTTTTTTCTAGCAAGAAACTTTGTGAGAGCAATTCCCATTTGAAAACTTCCTGCTAAGAAATGAGGGAAAAAAGATTAAAAAATATTTTTTTTGTTCATTTTGAAAGGTGAAAGGAGATATGACCAGGTAGTTTGCTTTCTAATTATACTGTATTGTGTGTCTAAATATCTAAGTGGATTTGAACATTTCAGGCCAAAAATCCACTTTTAGTCATTGGAACAATTAGCCTAATTTTCAGAAGTTCTGAACACACATCAGTTCTCATTAATTTTAAGTGAACCAGCGAGAATTCCAGTGTGCTCTGGACTTCTTCACATCAAGACTGGGGGTATAAAATCTTAAAAGTGACCAGACACTTTATATGCTTCTTTCTTTGGCTTCTCAATCTGACACCCCTTTAAAGGGACAGATACTAAGCAATTTCTGCATCAGGCCTTTAAGTGTCATAAGCTGAGTATTGAAAAACTGAGGCATCCATAACATCTTAGAGAAATGTAGCTTTAATATTCTAATTTGAGACATATTTTTAAAGTATTGGCTTAAATTTATTTAAAATGATACAACTATACAGATCTGTACTAATGGGAAATGAGAGAGAACATCATGATTAAGATTTTTCTTTAAGTGAAACACCTGTAATCTCTTTTACTCTCATCAGCATTTGAATGGATATGCCTAGTAATCAAAGTACTAGGTATAAATTAGCATTGAAAACAGCCAGCATGCTGAGCAGGGAGCTATCTGCAGCTAAGAGTCATTGAAGATAATGTATGTCCAAAATCCCAGGTCTCCAGAGTTTAGGACTTGAGTCAGGCATCCTGGCCAGCTACGAATCATGGGCACAGAACCCCTCTCTTATGTGCTGGCACCTCCAATTTTTCTTTCACAGAATGGAGTAGGACGCAGTCTCAACAGATTTATTGACTGGGGTTTTATAAAGATAGCGGTATAGAGCCATTTGCGTTTCTTGTAAAAGGAAATGAGTCTACTTCTTGTAAAGTGTCAAGACTGACACACACCTCTCTTTTGATCCAGTAGAGCAAGGGAGTACAAAAATTGAGCATCTCTTTCCTGATCTTCCCAAAGTATGTTAGCTTGGATTTGAAGGAACAACTCATTTCCTGAGTTCCTGATCCAAAGCTAACTGAAGTCAGAAGAAAGATTTATTTCAGAATAAAGTCATTTATTTCAATGGACTTTGAATTTGGTCTAGAATAAAAAAATATTTTATTTTCATGTCCATTCCCTCTGACCTCTATGACTGTTAGTCAGTTGAAAGGTTTTAGTGATATGGACACTTGTCAGTTAGAAACTGGCCTGAAATCACCAATTAATTTTACTAAGCTCATTGAACAACCATCAGAGAGCAATAATTCTTGAACAGCACAAGGATGGGCCACCTGCTGTGAAATATTAAAATCTGTGATCATAGCATTAAATTGAAATAAGCTTCTAATTATCTTCTGATTAAAAATATGTTAATAGAAAAGTACATATTAGGTTACTTTGTACCTGAAGAAGTCTCTACTCTCCAAAATAAGATGCTCAGTTTTTTCAGCATAGAAGTTTGGCTTAAGTGTTCAACATATTGCTATAGAAACATTATTTTGAGGAATTCTTACATTGTTTCTATAACAATCAGTACTCAAATTTCTGCATCCCCAGCAGATTTTTGCAGGTTAACCCTGCTTGGACCATCTAATAGCCTGAAAATTCTAATAGTAAGAGTAACCATTGCTGTCTTTAACTTCTTATATATAATATTGTTAATGAGAGATGATACCTCTGTGTTTGTTAGGCCTGTGTGAATAGGGAAGTATTCAATTTGGATGTGGCTGATTCAGAGGACAGTTATTTGATTTGGAGATTCGGCTCACTATCCCGAATCGATTTGGCTGAATCTGCTTCAGAAGATTTGGCACTGATTCAGAGAAATTTGGAGATTCAACAAGAGACTATAATGGGGAATCACTGAAATACCTAAAACTTTGTCATTTTTGTGGCAGATTTGGATGAAAACAGCAGGTATGGTATCCCCTTCTGAGGGCATAAGTTCTGCTAAGTTTCAAGGAGATGGGTACAGGGTTTTCTGGGAAACTGCACCTCAAGTTGCAAACAAGCAAAACTGGGGACATGTGTGTGTGTGTGTGTGTGTGTGTGTGTTAAGGCTCAGTGGAGTGAAAACTTCAAGCATGCTAGTCCCTCCTGAGGCCATGAAACCTGCCAGGTTTCAAAGAGGTAGGTGCATGGGTTTCTGGGAAACTGCATCTCAGGCTGCTGA
Organism: Alligator sinensis; assembly: GCF_000455745.1. Taxonomy (NCBI): domain Eukaryota; kingdom Metazoa; phylum Chordata; order Crocodylia; family Alligatoridae; genus Alligator; species Alligator sinensis. The sequence goes on along the minus strand of NW_005842291.1, from coordinate 1,695,326 downwards.
CAAGCAAATCTCGTGACATGTGGTGTGCGTGTTAGGGTGCAGCAGGATGAAAATTGCAGGGATAGTAGTCCCTATTCTCACTCTCACAACTCCACTGCAACCAGCCAGCCCCAGTGCACTTGGTCCCCTTCACTCTTGGGTCGCACATGCCTGCCATCATGTGGACTGTACTGGACTGCAAGGGATCCAACTCTTTCCTAATGCTCTCCTTCAGCCTCCCCACCAGTGCCTGCAATTCTGGTGACAGCGGCTTGCCCCAGCCAGGAACATTGATTATCTGGAACTTCTCCATTTGGTTCTGTATTTCCCTCACTATGGGGATCACCTAACTAAGGAGGGCATCACCAGCTCTGAGCGTCCTCAAGGAAGGACTTGAGGGCCAACAAGATCTGGGAGATGGTATCCCACTCAGTTTTGTTAAGCGGGGGCGCTGATCCCAATCTCCCCAAGCAAGGCCATCTAATGGATGGCCTTCTGTTGCTTCGCCAGCCTTTCCAGCATCAGGTGTGTGGAGTTCCACCAAGTCTCCACATCCTGCATGATTTTGTGCTGTGGGATGCTCTGCTCTGCCTGTTTCTCCCACAGCGTCTTGCCCCCCCTTGATGTTGTGGTAGAAATAGCCCGCCACCTTCCTGCATTTTGAAATCATCTGGGTGGTAGTGATGGCACCATCATTGGCAGCCCTGTGCCCCTCCAAGGCATCCCTGACTATGAGGTGCAGCTTATGTGCCACACAGCCGATGCCAACAAAGTTGGCATCATGGATCACCTTGACCATATTGGCCCTGTTGTTGGTGACCATGACCCGTGGGTGAGATTGCCCTGCCCAACGAGCCACCCCTGCACCATGCAGTTCATGGCCACCATAATCTCTCTTACCGTGTGGGATTCAGCCATCACCTCAGCTTGAAGGAGAGCCCACTGATGATCTGATTGATCACACCAGTGCCCTGTGTGGGAGAGGTAGGCATAATCTCCACCCTGGCTGCTCCAGATATCTGAGGTGAAGTGCAAAGCTACCTGTGGCCCTGCCTTGCACAGACCCTCCCTCAAGTACTCCTTGCATGCCTCATGCAGGGAGGGCACCACTGTCCTGCTAAAGGTGGTGCATGCAGGCACTTGGTAGTATGGGGCCATTAGCATCATGAGCCGCCTGAACCCTGGCCACTCAACCAAGGAGAAAGGCTGGCCACCCAGAGCAAGCATCTCCCCAGTGCTCTGGGTGACCTCGATCACCCTTGCAACATGCCCTGCTTTGTCTGAGGCTTTCCCCCACAGGTCCAGGGTGGCCTGCCTCTGTTTTGTGGGGATGGGGGCTTTGGAGTGAAAGGGGGACTTCCATTTGGGCATGCTCCCACTGGTGCCAGGATGAGCAGGAAGGGGAAGAGGGTGCTGCCTCCTCAGATGTTGCAGCATTGCCGTGGTGGTGAAGTGTTTTACCTCCTTGCCCCAGCTAATCTGCCTTCAGCAGTGCTGGCAGATTCATAGATTCATAGATGTTAGGGTCGGAATGGACCTCAATAGATCATCAAGTCCGACCCCCTGCATAAGCAGAAAAGAGTGCTGGGTCTAGATGACCCCAGCTAGATACTCATCTAACCTCCTCTTGAAGACCCCCAGGGTAGGGGAGAGCATCACCTCCCTTGGGAGCCCGTTCCAGACCTTGGCCACTCTAACTGTGAAGAAGTTCTTCCTAATGTCCAATCTAAATCTGCTCTCTGCTAGCTTGTGGCCATTATTTTTTGTAACCCCCAGGGGTGCCTTGGTGAATAAATACTCACCAATTCCCTTCTGTGCCCCCGTGAAGCATAGCATACTTGGGATCATCTGCCACATGAGAATGATCCCACACTACACTACCCCACAACTTCTGGGTTGAGGGTGGAGATCCTGCCTTATCCCCTTCCTCAGCAGGCTGAGGCTGAACAGCAGGAGGAGCTGACTCAGCTGAACCACTTGCCTGCCCAACTTTAACCTCAACCTCCTCCGAGGTGCTTTCCTGACAAGGAGACCTGGGTCTAGGGGAACTATGAGGGGTGTGGCGCACAAACTCAGATTTGCCCTCATTCCCCAGAATTTCTTTTGCTAGGGCACTCAGGTCCCCTGCTTGCAGGTCCACTGGGAGGCTCATGATGGGAGTTGAAATTGGGGTGGAGGAGACTGTCATTCTGCTGCTGGTGGCTATTTCTGGTGTTAGGGGAGGTGGTGCAGGGGCAGGTACTGCTCCCACTTCCTTGCTCCCAATGGCAGCAGAAGACTTATCACTGCCAGGAAAGAGGATGTGTCTATGTTTGGGGTGGGGGGCAGGGGACTTGCAGCTGTAGCTCTCCCCCTTCCCCCTCTAGCCCCTCTCACTCTCCTGCTAGAAGACCTGGCACCTGCCTTTCCAGCACACTTCATATTCATCTTTCCTGTGCTGGAAAATGTGTCTCGGTGTGTGTGTGCAGCTGTAATATTACTTCTTGTGTGTGTGTGTGTGTGTGTGTGTGTGTGTGTGTGTGTGACTAACTAATAATATCTCTTCTTCTTCTCTGATTACTGTATGTGTCTGACTTCTTCTCTGTTGTGTTTACTGTGTGTGTGTAACTAATAATATTAATATCTCTTATTCTTCTCTGTGTATGTGTGTGTAATGTGTGTGGTTTCCTTCACAGCAATGGATCACACTGTCAGGGAAAACACAGCTTTCTTTTAAAGTGTGTGTGTGTGTGTGTGTGTGTGTGTGGGGAATAACAAGAACAAATAAGAGTTTTTTGGGGGAAGAAGAAGTTGAAAGAAATGGATTGGATAGGGATAAGTAGAGAGATTCTAGGCAAGGGTAATTAGTAAGCTGTATCCAATCCTTTCCAAGAAGACAGATTAGCAGGAGAATGACTAGGCAGCTAAGACAGTCCAGTAGTACCTTTCAGATGCTGTTGCTCAGGCAGAAACAGCTCACAAAAGGGACAGAAAGGCTGCAGACAGAGGCTTATATGCTGTTTCTACGTCCCTCCCCCAGAGCACTGTGATTGGAAGGGGACTCAGGGAAAGATTACAGTTACTGGCTAGCTACAGATGTCAGTCTTTCCCCCCCTACTTCTCACTTTCTGTTCCCCTGAAAGACTGGCTTCCAAATCGCTGAATCTTTTTCCAAGTCTTTTCCAAATGGATTCGGAGGCTCCGAATAGATTTTGGTTTTGTTTTTTGTTTTTTTTTTTTTTTTTTGGGGGGGGGGGGGGGTTGTCTCCTGATTCAATTCAGATTCAGTGATTTGGCCTCCAAATCGGGCAGAATCTTCTCCAAATCTAATCGGCAACTGAAGCATCGCGCACCCCCAGTGTTTGCCACTGTAGTGCTGAAAAGTATTTTTGTTACTCTAAGGAACCTAAGGACAAAAACAATAGAACAGAAATCACCATGTCTTCATTTGGAGGTAGTTTTAGATCCAAATGTAAAATTTATCACTCACATTTTGTCTAACATGGATCCAACTAAGGTACCAATACAGACTATCTTTGAACTTCAGGGAAGATTGAATTTATTTGCAAATTCAGAACCAAATGTTAGGTCTCATCTCTTTTATAAACTCATTCCTATCCTACTTTGATACTGCTTTAACACTCAGAAGAAAAACTGTGTTAATGTTCAAAGTCTTTAGGGAATTGTCATGGTTTATGGGTTAATGAGATGTTATTTAGTGCACCCCACGGCTAGTGCTAAAAACTTTTTTCTCTATTTATTTAAACAGGCAGGGGAAATTACAAATTACAAAACCTGATTTAACCCTTGTGTTACGTGATGGAAAGTATTAATTGGGTTATTTAAAAAAGAAGTTATACTTACCGACTCCTGCAATTGTTAAGCAAGTTTCCCTAAAACCAAACTAAAGAGAATATAGAAAAGGAAAAAGTAAAGTTTGGAAGAAATCAGGCTTGTTTACAATTAGTGCATAGGTGATGATACCACTTCAAGGTGAGAAAAGGCGGGGTGGTAGAGCTCTTTCATGACAAGGCACTGTGTCTCATTATGATCATTAAAATCTAGACAGTTTGATGTGGAAATGTGGCCCAAATTGCAGGTGAGATTAAAGGTTTTTTTTCAGGTGTCAGATGAGCAAACAAATGCCCTCTAGAACAAGCTGTTAGGTTCAAGAAACCCGATGTTACAGTTCAGTTGACTTAAAACCATTGCAGTTGGAATAAATATAATGGGAAAGGAATGAGGCCAAGCACACATGAGAAAACTAATGGCCTTCCTTCAGTGAAAATGTATTCAGATGGCTTTGGCAATCCTAGTGGTTCTCAACCTTTTTCCTACAGGGACCCATTTGCCAAGTTCAATGGCTTGTCCCAACCCACACCCACCTGGCCCTGCTGGTGCATGACCCACAGTCCCTTGCCCTCCCCTGCTCTGCTGTAGCCTCAGCACCTGGCCACCTTCCCTCTGCCTTCATCTGGCTGATGGGGGCTGCTTCCAGGACCCTGCCTGGCTGTGTCCTGGCCATGCCCCCAGCAGCTGCTTGTGGGCTGGAACGCTGCAAAAGCCCAGGTTTTCCCTTGCATCTTAGAACACTGCCAGCCTGCAAGGGGGGAACCTGCACTTTCATGTGTTTTTCTGGCACAGGTTCATGACCCTTAGAAATATTCTTGTGACCCACTTTTGGGTCGTGACCCATGGGTTGAGAAGCACTGTTCTAGGTAATAGTGGCACTCTTTCTCCAGGCTCTAGAGTCATTCTCATTAGCCCATAAAGATAATAATAATTTTCATACCCTTTCTTTTATTGGTAGACTAGATCTGTCATTTACATGGTCTTGGGGCCCATACATGTGCTTTGAAATTAAAGGGAGAAACATTTCTTGTAACCGTTGAATCATTGCTTTTACAAAATGAAGTAAGCACAAGTAGATTTTGTTTAAATGTATTATCTGTCAGAGTTTGCCAAACTTTTTCTTATTGAAAACCCCCTTTCAGATTTACCAGCTGCCCATGTACCCCTGTCAGCATACAGGTTATATTTTAACCCCCTAAGTGCCAAATATTATTATAATGAAAATTAAATCTGCCATTACACAATTTTTCCTGCATACCCCCCCAGAGATGTCTTGCATACCCCCAAGGGTATGACTACCACAGTTTAGGAACCCCTGATCTATGTTGACATATTTAACATCCCAGCATTGTTATCCTATAGGAAAATTATATTTTTGACTAGTTAAAGAACAGCTTAAAATGTTATGCCAAGATTTCAAGGACTGCAATTGATATTTTCGTCTCTCTGCAAATGATTCTCTTCTAATGTTGTCATATTCTTTTTCCATTCATTTTCCTGATTCTAAGAAGGCTCTTAGGAATGTGTAATCAGACATGGTCAAGAAGCCCAGCATGAAGTTTTTATATTATGTACTGGCAGCAAGCTAATGTATTTAGTTAAGCTCTGAGTTCACATACCATGCTGCAGACAGTATGTTTCAATTGCCTAAGAAATCATACCATTTACTTTGGGCCAGGTGGTAACTTGTAACCTACTGCTGGCACACAGAGGGCTTAAGGGCATAAATGACAAGCTCCTACCCCTCTGCACAACTTTCTAGTTTGCTCTTTTGTGCATTGAGACTGCTACTTCCTCTGTTCATAATGGGTGAACAGTGATTGGACTGGTTACTCCAAGACACTGCCCAAAGATGCCCTGTAAAGCATTATAGCAACTTTCTTCTTGGCCATTGTAATCAGGGAAAGATTTGTAAATCTGAATAGTTCCTGGAGTGAAACTGCAATATGTTGCCCCCTATGTGATGCTGAGATAGAAAATCTCTATCTTTAACAGATCATAACATAATCTATGATGCTTAAGCATAAATATGCCAATTCTTTCTCTTATCTAACAGCTGTTAAACTGTCAGGATATGTTCAGTGTGATTTGTTGTTATAACTACTTTTTGTTGATATAATATAATACACTGAGAAAATTGATAGCAAACCCCTAGTTCAAATGTTTACATGAAAATGTGTATCTGTATAAGTGATATTAAGAACATTATAAAGCTAACACCATACCTTTTGCATGTATATGAAAGTTTTTTAAAGAACTCTTCATTCTGGACATCAGTAATTTGCAAGTCCAAAGCAGGGGTGGGGACATTGAAAATTAGGAGCAAAAGTCTCCTTTCACCAATACAAATATAGAAGAACATTGCTTTTCCTTTTGTTTTTGTCAATTGTCACAACCCAAGGGTGTGATTTTGTTTGTGTGCGCTTCGGCACTGCTAAATTATTTCCTGCCACTCGGAGCTTTCTTTGCAGGGTGCATTTCTTAGTTGCAAAGAGAAATGCATGGTGCAAAGAAGTTCCCGCCATTCGCATGCAAATTTGTGTCCCACTATTGGCCAGTTCTAAATTATTCCCACGTGGCGGCTAGTGATTGCCTTGCTAGCCGTATAAGAGGCTTGAGTGGTTTCCGCCCAAGTTGGAGAACTCCGAGGAGAACCCCGCAAGGGAGGACTCCGCAACCATCTGGAGGAGGAGAACTTCACGTCTCGTGAAGATCTCTAAGCGCTGCGGAGCCTATCGAACCCAGCGTGTACCTTAAGAAGGCTACAGGGGTCTGATCAACCTCTGGCCTCTCCCCATCACCGAACGATCCCTCGACGAACCCCTTCCCTGAGCGCAAGTTCCACGGAGCCTAGCAAACTTCGTGTGAGTGTATCCAGAGCTCTCTGCTTCGAGTTGTTTTCTTCGGTTGACATGACGGGCTCGCGTGTTTAGAGCCTTCAGCCGGATTGGGCTAGAGGTTCGCGTGGAAGGAACTCTTGTCCGCCTTTCTTCTTTTCTGTCTGTAACCGCAACTCAAGCAAGTTTTCCTGCCTGCACCGCGACCATCTTCGGTGTAAGTAAAATAATCTTTAATCAACCGCTAAGCGTCCGTGCCTAATTCTAGCCCACCAGCCTGCATTCCCCAACCCGGCATGTCTGGGCTTCTGGCCACAGCCCGCCACGCGCCCCCGAGGGCCTCGGACCGCTCCCGGCCCGCACATCAGTAACTGAGTTTCTTCTATCAGTGATCTATTGTCCTATTCAGTTTTGATATTCTTACAAAACACAGATCTTCTGGACTACTGAGTCTCCATCTTGTCTCACTATACATAAGAAATGTTAGTTTATAAATTGATCACATGATATTAACCTTCAGAAGTAAAGTACTGGATTGAAAAATCATTACTTTAGTCACAAATAGCTTCTTCTTCCTCCCATGTTTAGAAAGCTCTGTGCACTTGGCTGAGGAATCACAATGTTTGTGCCAGCATCTCTAAATTATTTTCCATTGGCTCAAGAGTAGCCAAAATGGGTATTCTTGGAACTCCCATGTTGGATAACAACAACAGACCATCCTGTCTCTGGCACTGACCAATGCTATGTGCTTCAAATAGAGATATAAAGTATCACTTTGTACGAAATATTTAACTATTTGTTGGAACATGACTTGGTGCCTAGGTGTCCCACATTTGAGGTGAGGATTTCAACCACCAGGTTGTAGAGTTG
>NW_005842291.1:1660148-1687778 GCF_000455745.1 Alligator sinensis | reverse complement strand
CCTAGGTCAGTAAAAGAGTGTATAGAGTGTAAAGTAAAATGATTTGAAATGGACAGGTTGAGAGAGGTCCAGTGTGTTGTATGTAGCGTACTCTTTTGGGGGACAGGAAACCCTAAGGCAGATCTGGATCTAAATCTGCTACCGCAACCTCCTTCTACAAAGGTTCTGTGAATCTAACATAAAAATTAAAAAAAATGTTTTGGAACTTTCAAAATGGTTTGTTAGAAGAGAGGGTAGGTATGCACCTTAAAGACTAAGATATATATATATAAAGCACAAGTGTTCATGAGCTGAGGTTACATCAGATTCTAACAGACTACCACAGCTAACTCCTTCTCCAAAAAATGATTTGTTTCCACATTTCCAAAATGTTAACTGAATTTTATATTTGACCAAAATTGTTTGCTAAATTTCCAGTAACAATTCTCAATTTTATTTGTTTATTTATTTATTTTAAGCGAATGAACAGTTTACAAAAGAAGCAGGGGGGGAAAGTGATGACATTGCTGAAATATCGCTTCTGGTATTCAAACTAGGGGAAAAAATTTAAATGGAGATGGTTCAAAAGAGCTACAAAATATTAAGATACCAGAAAACTTGCCTTTAGAATAAAAGAACTTTGGAATTTTGGTTTGTTCAGCAGATCAATGTGAAGGCTGAGAGGCTATTTTATCATTAATGGCCTATCAGTGCTTACACTGGGAGAAGGTATCATGCGAAAGGCTCTTTAATTTAGCAAATGAAAACAAAATTAAATGGCTGGAGGATTAAGCTAGAAAAATTTACAGTGAAAATAAGGAGGAAACTGTAAACGAGCAAGGGTAATTAACAATTAAAACTCCTCATCAAGGAACGTAGGAAATTCAACATCTTGAAATCAAGAATGGTCTCCATTCTAAAAAGTAAATTGAGTGAAGTCATGCAGCCTGCTTTATGTAGGCATCAGACTGACAGTCCTCTTGGCCTTAAAATTTTTCAGTTATTAGTCTTGGCCTCTGGTGCTGTGGACCTCAGTTTACCAGACTGAGTTCCACAGCAGTGTGGAAATGGAGAACCCGCTAAATGAGAGGAGCTTCACTTATTTAGCTGAGTGAAGTGAAGCAGATCAGGGATATGATTGTTCTCCTAGAAGACAGAGAAGAGCCTTTCAAACTAAAGAACAATGCAAGCATAAGAATAAATGACTATAAATTGGTCATGAATAAATTTAGGCTGGAAATTAAAAGAAGGTGTCTAACATCAAAGCAGTGAGGTTCTGGGACAGGCTTTCTATAAAAGCAGTTGAAGCAAAAGTCTTGACTTTTTATAAGACTGAACTTGATCAGTTTATGAAGGGGATTATACATTGGAGTTGCCTGTCACCCAAGGGATTGTGCCCAGTTAAAGGGTTGTGCCCAGTCCCATATTCCAATGAAATATACAGCCAGTCTTATAATAACTAGTACTAAATCTGTTGTTTTGAGAAGATTAATCTAAATGTAGTTAGATCACTGAGTCACTTCCATGCAGAATCCAAGGCTCTGTTTCTCTTCATTTCCTTCATTTTTTTTCAACTTCTCTTCTGCAAAAAACACTTAAGTTCAAATCCTGAGGTTCTCTGGACTATACTCAATGAACTAAAAGGCAGAAGTCATACACAGGGTTGGGGGGGAGAGGGGGCATATTTGTCCTTCCCTCTTTCTTTTCTTCCAAGCTAGAGAGAACTTGAAATATCATTCTACATTTTATTTACATGATGCAAACCCTTTAAAAGGTTAGTTCTCCTAAAATAAAAAGATATTAATTAAAGGAAAAAACTAACTAACCAACTAATAATATGTTTTTATTTCTTTATGTGTGTTATACTTTTTTATGTTTCATTTGGTAGTTGATCAATTTGCAAAGAAAGAAAAAGAAACATAGATCATAAAAAGAAAACACAGTATTACAGGAAAAGTTAGCAACCATAGGAATAATGGTGCCACATGCTACTTCCCTGAGGCAAAAACTAGCTGTGGGAGGGAGTTCAAGGAATATGCACATGATAATGATAATGATGGGAATCTCTCTCATATTTTTGTTTAAAAATGTTTTTTATGCTTCCATCCAAAGACAAGCGATACCACCTAGGCTGCAACATGCCACTGTGAGCTTGTTCTTCATCTCAGAATGCTAATATAGTAAAGCAATGATGCTTGAAGGCACTGCTTCACCATTTTAAATCTTAACAAATAATTCACTAATTTGGTATTAAAAACATAATCTTGACTGGAGTTTTAGCTTGCAAATAACCCTTATCAGCTTTACGCTTAGCATTGTAGCCATTGTAAAATAGTCTGTTCATTTATATGGCATCTTTGCAACCCTTTATATAAATCAATGAAGATCAGCCTGTTTGCACCTCAATTGGAACAAACATTCTTTTATTATTTATAGAACTGGGACCAACAACTGTAAATTCTATACTTGACATCTGTCATTTGCTCACAAAGGAAATCTCTTAACTTGTGTCTCTTTCTCCTCGTCTGTAAGATGGGGAAATTTAATCATACTAATTTGCCTTTTTACAGGGGGTTTTTCCAACCAAAAGATGAAAAATGCTATATAAACGCAATGTAATAGTATTAAAGCTATGACTTGAATAACCTTTTTCTTTTTGTTATCAGGTAATTAGAGTCTCACTCTTGATTTGGAAAGATAATCTTAGGTACTTCTAAAGAGGTGCCTAAACCAAATACTCTTTTATTTTATTTTATTTTATTTTATTTTGCATCTGCCTGTGGCGATGGAAAGATGTGCATTTGTAGTAGAGGTGTGTGAAACAGGCCATTTTCGATTTGCATTCAGATTCGGCCTAAATCGGGGCAGTGATTCAATTAATTGATTCGGATCACTGTCCCCCAATTCGATTCAGTCGAATCGGAATCTGAAGATTCAATGCTGATTTGGAGAATCAATGATTAGGCCATAGATGCAGCTTTAAATGTTTTTTCTACATACCTCGAGGTACCAGGCGCAGCTCATGAATGCTGTGATGGTGGGGCAGATGGAGCTTCCCACAGGACCGTGGGGGGGACTTCTGGGTCCAGCAATGAGCGCGCAGGGCCTCCCCCCACCCCAGCTCGGCTATCAGCCATGGGGGGCCCTGGCTACCCCCCAGACCCAGGAGGCACCAGTCACTGAGCTGGGGGATGCAAGGGGGCCCCTCAGCATACTCCCTGGCAGACCCAGAATTAGACCAGAAGTGCTTCTGGTCCATTTCCGGGTCTGCTGCTGAGGGCACTGGGGAACCCCCTGTGCTCCTGTGGGATGCTGCATCTACCCCAGCATCTCAGTATTCACGAGCTGCCTGGTACCTTAAGACATGTAGAAAAAACATTTAAATATGTTTCTATGTCTGAATCACCAAATCTTTCCAAATCTTTCTGAATCGATTCGGAGGGTTCCAATTTGGAGAGATTAAAGGGTCTCCTGATTCAATTTGGATTCTGAGATTTGGCCACAGAATTGGACTGAATCTCCACTGAATTGAATCAGGGACCGAAGCTTCATACAGCCCTAATTTGTAGCACTACAAAAATATAGTACTTGTGCGGGCTGGGAGCAACTCGAGCCCTTTTCCGTGCTGCACGCGGGCTGTGGCCAGCAGCCCGGGCACGCTGGATCAGAGAGGGAGGGCGACGAGCTGGAATTAGGCACAAACGCTTAGCGGTAGTTTTAAAGATTGTTTACTTACACCGAGATGGCAGTGGTGTAGGCTGGAAAACTTGCTTGAGTTGCAGTTACAGACACAGACAACACAGACGATCACGTGGAGGTTGCTAGGCTCCACGGAACAGAGCTCCGGATGCTCTGGGTGAACGCGCCACCAAAATCAAAATCGGAGATACGTCTTATAAAATTTGCGATTGAAGACGGAAAGAGGTGGGCGATGGATCAGGTTGCCAGGCTCCTCTGAATCTCACACAGGGTTTCTATTACCCTGCCGTGTATCCAGAGTCCCCACGAGATGGATGTGGAGTCCTCTTCGGCTTGGGCGGAAACTGCTCAAGCCTCTTATACGGCTAACAGGCCAATCGGTGGGAATAATTTAAAACTAGCCAATAGCGGGGAACGAATTTGCATACCGGTGGCGGGAACTCTTTTGCACCGTGCATTCCTCTTGCAACTTGAGCAATGCACTCTGCAAAAGAAGCTGCAGAAAGGCGGGAAACAAGGCTGCTACAAGAACCACATGCTCAGTAATGGAAATCAACTATGAAGCTGATTTAATGCAGTTAGCATGGAGCACATCTATAAAAATCATGGCCCAAATTGGGCAAACATACTGATGGGAACTTTTTTTTTTTGGCCCTTATAGAAAACAGGCAGGTGTTCCACCCACAGGGAACTGGCACCAAGCCTGAAGGTACTGCAAAATCAGGCTGGCACCATAAGGACTAGATGCAGCCCTGGCACCTTCCTTTTGATACCAAAAAATATATATATTTTTTTTAAGGAAAATTTTTCATGTTCCAAGTCAAATCAGCCAAATCAATTCCAAATCTGTGAGTCATTCAAGAACAAACTACTGGCAAATCTCCTCCACCCTCGCATGTGGCTTCATATACTTCCAAATCCTTTGGCGAGCATCCTATGTGCAGGCCCAAGCCTGAAAGCTTAGCATTCAGGTGCCCCCAAGTTTGGTTTGCCCTCAGCCAGGTGGCCACATGAGTAAACTAGGGAGAATTTTTTTAATATATTTATATATAGTTATATATAGTTATATATGTACAAAATCTAGCATGAGATTTCCTTTTCACATCTTATACCACATTTAAAGCCTGTGCACCTATTACAATAAATGCACCTGCACTCCCGCACACCCATCTGCAGTCCTTTCCCTAACCCAATTACAGTCTCTTAGTCCTAGCCCTGATTTTGGGGTTTACATTCTCAGTTCACATTCTCAGTTTACATTCTCAGTGTCGAGGTCACTGTCACTGTTGCTTCTGCTGCTGCTGTCATCATCGTTGTCTCCAGGTCCAGTTGTGTCTCTATCCTCTTGGTTACACCTATCCACTCCCCTTCATGGGTAGTCTTTGAACAGCCTGTGCCAAGTGGCTGTTTTACAGGTGCAACTGGCTACATCTTCTCCATTCTCTCCCACCTATTTCCAGTAGTAGGTCTGCAGTTCACCCAGAAACATTTTAACAGTTTGTTTTCTTGGGTTCTGTATTTCTGTACATCAGCAGGTTCCTGCACTTCCACAGGGCATTCCTGCACAAACTGGTCAAAGCGTGTTGTTGGGGACCCCTGATGTTTAGTCAGGTGTCCGTCTGATGTTTAGTCAGGCCAGTTCCCTCGTCATCATCCTGATTCCTGTCACCTCTTCCTGGAGCCGGTTTACCTTTTTCCACACCCCATTGGCATATGGACAGAGCCATAGGAGGTGGTCAATGGTCTCTCTTGCACCCTGGCAGATTTCCCTGGGGCAAGTGGGTTAAGCTCCTTGCCCCTCTATGCGTCTTCACATCCTCACTAGGAGTGGGTGAACTAGTAGCCAGGTGAGCTAGTAGCCAGTTCAAGTTATTGTGGTCCTTTTGTAGGTCCTTGTGGAAGATCTAGTCCCAGATGCCCTGGCAGTCATGTTCAGGGAACAGCTCCACGGTCAGCAGCCTGTCTCTGGCTGTGACCACTTTCTGTATCTTCCTGTGGTTGGACATAGTCACTGGGCTTTCATTCTGTAGCCTGTACTCACTCTAAAACTCATTCAAGACCTGTAGAACCAGAGGTGTTCCACGGTCTGTGGTCTCCCATTGGTCAGTGTGTACACCCTCCACCATCTCAGGAGGTGACCTGCAAATACTTGATGAGACAGGCTGTTTTGGTCTCTACACCAGTCACCAGCTTGTGGATCTGGCTGATGTACCATGTCTACAGGATCGGGTTGATGTCTGTCGTCCCCCTGGCCCTGGTCCATTTCTTCTTGTACAGGGTCTTCCTTGCCACTTTCTCACCTCTGGATCTCCAGAAGAAGACATACATGGATCTCTGGATTCTGGATTCTCTGACATACTTTGGAGGGGGGAAGACCAGTGTGATGTACAGAAACACTACGAGCAACACTGCCTTCATGAGCTCCATGCACCTCCCCATGTAGAGGTGGCGTGCATGCCACAGACTCAACCTCTGCTTCACCTTGGCTGCCTCCTTCTTGCAGGCCATCCTTCTGCTTAGCTTGGGGTCTAACTTTACTCTGAGAATCTTGACCCTTTCATGGGAAACTGAGATCCCCAGGGACTCCAAGGACTCTATCGTGATCTGCATGCTTAAGAACCCATTGACCAGTACCTTGCTGCCTATGTCTGTGTACAGTGTCCTTATCAATGAAATATCTATAACTTTGCTGTTTTTTGTTTGATTTGGGTGGTAGCCTCTGCCGAGAGCATGAAGCTGCCAAGTATCTTGACCCTTTCATGGGAAACTGAGATCCCCAGGGACTCCAAGGACTCTATCGTGATCTGCATGCTTAAGAACCCATTGACCAGTACCTTGCTGCCTATGTCTGTGTACAGTGTCCTTATCAATGAAATATCTATAACTTTGCTGTTTTTTGTTTGATTTGGGTGGTAGCCTCTGCCGAGAGCATGAAGCTGCCAAGTTTCAAGAAGATAGGTGCACAGGCTTGGGGGGAAATGCACCCCAAATTCTTGAAAGCAAAATTCATGTCATGTGTACATGTTACACCACAGGGGGGTGAAAACTGCATGGATGGTGGCTCCTGCTGTGGCCACAAAGCCTGCCAAGTTTCAAGAAGATAGGTGCAGGGGTTTGGAGGGAACTTCACCTCACACTGCTGACAGGCAAAACTCATGACATAGATGAACCTGTGTGTATTAAGGCACAGTGGGCTGAAAACTTCAGGGGTAGTGGCCCCTGATGAGGCCATGAAGCCTGCCAGCTGTCAAGGAGATAGGTGCATACGGAGTCTGGCTTCTGGGACGCTGCATCTCTGGCTGCTAAGAGGCAAAACTTGTGATGTGGGTGGGTACTTGTGTGACTGCATTTGTCTTGGGGCACAGGGGGGTGAAATCTACTGCAGGCCTGGGTGCTGGGCCCTGCCAGGCCATGAAGCCTGCCAGCTGTGTTTGTGTTCACTGGGGGAGTCTGCGTGTGTGTGTGTGTGTGTGTGTGTGTGTGTGCGCGCGCGCGCGCGCGGGGGTTAAGGTGCACCCTTCCTGGTGCTGAGGCCTCTGCACAACATGATAGTGTGCCCCAGTGAGGCCTCCTCCTCCTCTATAGCCTCATGTCCAGTCCACCAATTTATGTAACAACAGGTAAAATAACCTAGTTGGCTCAACACCAGTAGCATCAGCAGCAGCATCAAAGGTACCCAAACGAAACTGTCACAGAGCCTTTCTTTTTATAAAGGAATTGACAGCAAGAAGTAAAGATGTTGTGTTGTGTTGGACATATGATGTTACTCATGGTGTGTGATGGCTTATATTGTGTTTTTATGTCTATTTGTTTCTTATGAAAAAAAGAAGTACTTGAAAAAATATATCTTTGGAAGCTTTAGGGTTGAAAACCCCTTTGTCAGGCTGAGGAAGTACTGCAGTTGGTCCTGGATGGAAGGAATAGTAAAGAAGCCAGAGCCTGGCCTGGTACACAATGCAGGCAAGAAAGCCAGTCAGTGAAAATTAAAATGGAGGCATAGGGGGTGAGGGACGGGCTGGGGTGAGGGGTAGAGGAGAAAGGGGGATGTAGCAGCTCAGGTGAAAGTGCAGGGGAGCCCAGGTCTGAAAAGTGGTTTGTACATTCAAACAAGCACCTAACCTCATCACCAGAACTGAAGCCAACTTCCTACAGCTCCAAACACAAAACCTGCCAACTATCTCCAGTACCCCCACAAACTGCACACCAGAATCTATCAAAGACAACAAAAGACAACTACCTGTGGGGGTACATTCCCCATGAAAAAAACCACTCTGCCTCCAGTCTCTCAGTCCTGATCCTGAAAGGGAACAAATTACAATGCAAACCACTTTTCAGAGCTAGGCCTATGAACTGCACTTCACCAGCCTCCTAAGTAGTAGGTACAGAAACTCATGGACTCAATATACACGGTGGAATTCTGGCACACTGCGACCTGCTGAAAATCTGACACCCCAGGCACCTCTGCACTTTTAGCTGCACTGCTACAACCCCTTTCCCCCCTAACCTCCAAGTTCATCCTGTCAGGGGAATGAGCTCAGCAGGGTCATGTTCTTCCTCTGCTGGCTGGTGATGCAGTTAGTGCCCCTCCAACTGAGAGCAGGGCATTACTCAGCTTTTAAAAAACTCAAAAAAGGAAATTGGTGCAGATGGAGTGAGGAGGGTGGCACTCAGTCCATCTGCAGGTGGAGCTTGGGGAACCCCAGCAGCAGGAGGTTCACCTTTAGGAACACCAGCTGCTCCACCAAAGCAGGATCCAGGCAGGTTTGGTGGGGTGTCACAACATCCCCAGTAATGCTGAACACCCTCTTGCTTGGAACACTGGTTGGTGGACAGGACAAGTGTTGCTGGGCAACCGTGGCCAGAATCTGCCACATCTGGCTGCGGCTTGCCCAGTAGGCCAAAGGGTCACAGCCCAGTGGCTCCACATCCTCATTGAGAAAGGTAGGCACCAAAGCCTCAGCCCTACCTGCTCAAGGCAAGTGTGTTTGGACACCAGCACTGAAGCCATGCCCATGGCCCACATAGGTAGTGGCTCGCGTGGAGGAGACTGGCTGGTGCCGGTGCTGGTGCTGGCACCGGTGCTGGGAGTGCTGGCATGAGAAAGTGGATCCCCCCTCTTCCACATCCCCTCACCTCTGCACTTCAGCCTCCCTGACTTTGTTGACCAGCACCTGCGTCCAGTGATAGAGCATTTTGGTGCTGCAAGTACACATGCTCCCCTTCACTCACAGGTCGCACATGCCCGCCATCATGTGGGCCGTACTGGACTGCAAGGGATCCAGTCATCTCCTGATGCCCTCCTTCAGTGCCTCACCAGTGCCTGCATGTCTGGTGATAGTGGCCAGCCAGGAACATTGATCCCCTGGAACTTCTCCATTTGGTTCTCTAGTTCCCTCACTAGGGGGATCACCTGGCTGAGGAGGGCATCGCCAGCACTAAGGGTCTCGGTGGCCTTGAGGAAGGGCTTGAGGACCACCAAGATCTGGGAGATGGTACCCTACTCAGCTCTGTTCAGGGGGCTGCTGATCCCAATCTCCCCAAGCAAGGCCATCTCATGGATGGCCTTCTGTTGCTCCACTAGACTTTCAGCTGGCTTGTAGCAGTACTGGTAGCGGCGCCGTCACTGGCAGCCCTGTCCCCCTCTGAGGCATCCCTCACTATGAGGTGCAGCCTGTGTGCCACACGGCGGATGCCAACAAAGTTGGCATCACGGACAGCTTTCAGCATATTGGCCCCATTGTCAGTGTCCATGAAACCATGGGTGAGCTCTGCCTGCCCAAGGAGCCACCCCTGCACCATGCGGTTCATGGCCCCTATGATTTCCCTTGCTGAATGGGACTCATCCAGCACCTCGGCTTGCAATAAAGCCCACTGATGGCCTGATTGATCACACGAATGCCCTGTAAGAGAGAGGCAGGCGTGATCGCCACCCCGGCTGCTCCAAATGTCAGAGGTGAAGTGCAAGGCTACCTGCGGCCCTGCCTTGTGCAGCTCCTCCCTCAAGTACTCCCTCCATGCCTCATACAGAGAGGACACCACTGTCCTGGTAAAGGTGGGGTGTGCAGGCACTTTGTAAGATGGGGCCAGAAGTGCTATGAACCTCCTGAACCCTGGCTGCTCAACTAGGGAGAAAGACTGGCTATCCAGTGCAAACATCTCCCCAATGCTCTGGGTAATCTTGCTCGCCTTGGGAACGTGCCCCCCTTTATGTCCACTTTTCCCCCACTAGTCCAGGTTGGCCTGCCTCTGCTTTGGGGGGAAGGGGGCTTTGGAGCAATCAGGGGACTTCCCTTCCATCATGCTCACACTGGTGCCAGGCTGAGCAGGAAGAGGGGCAAGTGGGTGCTGCCTCCTCAAATGTGTCAGCATTGCCATGGTGGAAAAGTGTCTCGCATTCTTGCCACGGCTCATGTGCCTTCAGCAGTGCTGGCAGATGGCAAACCTGGGATCATCTGCCACCTCAAAACACTCCTACACTACACTATTCCCACACTTCTGGGTTAAGGGTGAGGATTCTGCTTTATCGCACTCCTCAGCAGGGTGAGGCTGAACAGCAGAAGGAGCTGCCTCAGCTGAGCCACTTGCCTTTGCAACCTCAGCCTCCTCCAAGGTGCTGCTTTCCTGGGTCTAAAGGAAATTTGAGGGATGTGGAGAACACATTCTGATTACCTCTCAGTCCCCAGAATTGCTTGAGTCAGCGTGCTCAGCATCCCTGGTTCCAGCTCCAGCTCCTCAGGCAGCGGGAGGCTCATGCTGAGAGATGACATTGGGGTGGAGAAGACAGTGATTCTACTGCTGGTACCTACTTCTGGACTGAGAGAAGGTAATGCAGGTGCAGGGACGTCAGTGCCTTCCCCTGGCAGCACTGATGTCATGGCTGCTTGGGAAGAGAATGCATCTGTGTTTGAGGCGGGGGTGGGGCTTGCAGCTCTAGCTCTCCCCCTATACCCTCTCCCTCCTCTACCAGAAGACCTGGCACCTGCCTTTTCAGCACGCTTCATATTAATCTTTCCTGTGCTGCAAAAGTTCTGTGCGTGTGTGTGTCACTCCTTTTGTGTTCTGTGTTTTATTCCCTCTGTTGCGTGTGTGCACTGGACTATTCTTTGATTGTTTGATTCAGTGTTAAGAGCTATGTAAAAATTGTGTGTTGTCTGTCTGTCTGTCTTCTTCTATAAATATCTGATTTTTCTTCTTTATAGTGTGTGTGTGTGTGTGTGTGCGTGCGCACGCACACGTGCAATCTGTGTGCCTCCCTACACAGTGATGAATCACGCTGACAGGGAAAACACAGCTTTTTTTTTCAAAGTTTGCACAAAATAAGCAAATGTAAATTGAAAGAAATGAATTGAATAGTACTAAGAGAAGCTAAGCTAAGCTAAGCTAAATCCTACCCGATCCTTTCTAACAACAAAAAGGAGCAGGCAAGTTCAACTACTGAGTAAAGCAACCAGACCGAGATGTCTGTGTCTGCTAGGGTACCTTTCTCACGCAGTTACTGAGAGGGAACAAGCTTGCAAAAGGCACAGCATGCGTCCAAACAGAGGCTTTTATGCTGTTTCTAGGTCCCTCCCCCCAGACACTGTCATTGGAAAGGCAGCCAGAGAGAAATCCTTCTTACTGGCCACCTACAGTCTTCCCCCCGCTCCCCCTCCCCCCTTCCCCCCTCTCTTCTAACTTTCACTTTCAGCCTCGGAAGCTTGTCCGAAGCATCCGGAGCTTTTCTGAAATACTTTGGAAGCTCCGAACTGCTTCAGGAAGCCTGAATGAGCCAGAGCTTCGCTCCCGGCATGCTATTTCAGACACCAAAGCATCTGAAGCAGCCCTGGATCCGAAGCATGGTTCAAAGCCTCGCACAGCTCTAGTCTTTTTTAGCTCCTCCAGCATTCACACCTCCTCCAGCTGCTGCTACTCAGCCTCTCTGAGCACCCGGCTGAACCCCTGCAGGCACTGCTGTATGGCCCCAGGTCCTCCGGTCATACAGGATAAAGCTCTCAGTAGGAGGCAGCCACTGTTTCCAGCATGCCTTTGTTTGACCAGTGAAAGATGCAGGATAGATTAATACAGTCCACTTGAATAAGATATATAGTAGTGCCAGCTGTGCTCAGTCCTTCAGTACCAACTCTTTTCAGTCATTGTGAGCCACTAAATTGTATACACTTTTTTTTCTTCTTCACTCCCACAGCTGAACTGTCCATTTATTTCTCTTTTCCATTGGTTCCTGTTTCTTCACAAGCCTTAAATGTCTGGAAAACATCACCAAATGGGGCCCTAAACAGTTCACCCAGAATCCTTCTGTTACCCTCTCTCTCAGACTGTAGCATATGATTCATGTGGCCCCACCCTCCATGAGGTAGAACTGGAGCAGGTTGTCTTGTGCCTCATCTGCATATAATTTTTTGGAGGATCCCAGGACTCATGACAAGAACACCTATTTCCAGTCATGGGTGGGGGGTTATTAGCACATATGTACTTTGTGAGGAATATCGGGAGTATACACACATACTGAGCTATGAGATCACCACGGCTTGAAATGCTGTTGATTCTGCTGGGCCCAACAATGAACTATATGGTAAATGATGAGCCTTTTAGCTTTAGGCTGCAATTATACATAATTTATATTATGTATAAGTAGGTATAAAAATGCTGCTTAAAAGTATGTTCATGGAATACTTGTACTAAAACTTTCAATAGTTTAAAAAAGGTAAACTACATCAATTCTAGATGAATTAAGTGTATGGGTACCCATAGCAACTTGCCTATATACTACTTACTACAGGCATGTTTATTTCAGAATCACTGTTTTCAAATTTACCCACTTGCTTGTGCTCAGGGAGAGCAGGGTCTGACAGTAACGGGGGGTGGGGAGGGCTGTAGGCGGAGAAGTTGTGGGGCAATTTCAAGGGTGCCACCTGATTTCCCAGTTTTACTTTTCCTGCTGTAGCAGTGGGAAGGGACAAATTCAAAGGAAACTTCCAATACCTGGAAAATTATAATAAGTTTTCTATATATAGAACCTAATTATTGTGGGGGAGGGAGGTCATTTTATAGTTAGGGTCATCTTATATTGAAGTAAATACAGTATTAGACTAGAACAATTTTCACTCTATGCCCCTTATATCTGTTTTAGAGAATGAAGATTTACACAACTGTTTCACTTCTCTCTCCGCATTAATTTTTGTCTATTATAACTGTTAAAGTTAAGACTCATCTTTTTTGCAGTCATATGTGAATTAATAGATATCTTTTGTTAGGTATTGACACATAAGTAACATACGTTATGAAATAAGGAGATCTGATTTTCTTCAAGTCAGTTTTAATATCGACATGAGGAAAATAATTCAATTTACTTTTATAGTTATTTCTGACTGCTTCATTGTGGGAGGAGCATCAGACCCAGGAACTTCACCTTTAAACAATCCACTGCCACTTAACCTAAAAGGGATCCTTCTTTCTTCAGCAGTGAATTGATTGTAGCATTTTGTGAGGAAATGCAGAGGCTGATTGTGATCCAAAACTCAAACTTTGTTTGTTTGTTAGTCCATGTGTGAGAGACTTTGCCATTTACACAATGGAATTTTATTTAATTTCCCTTAGTCTTGTCCTCAAGGTCATCCATTTCTTCCTGTAAAATATTTTATATTGACAGTGGCTCCCAACTTTGATTCAGCAGCAAATCTCATTAATATGTTCCTACTTTTTCAGCCAAGGTCTTTAACAAACATTTTCTTTTGTGCTGAGTCCTTGAAGAGCTCCCTCTAACCATTTCAGCACTATCCTTTCTTGCGTCCCCTTAACCAGTTCTTTAACCATTTACCATTTTTGTACTAATCCCACCTTCTCCAGGTTAAATAATAATAGAAAGTTACTACTAGTACTAGAAGTGGAGTAGTATTTGTAGTAGATCTACTAATTTAATTGGATTGAATGATCAAAGAAAGATATACATTTAGTCTGAGACAACATACCTTGGTAAACCCATATTATATTGTATTCATTTTTTTTTTCATTTTCTCCTCTGTCTTTGGTTTTTTGTATCTTCAGAATTTGTTCTGAGGCTTCATATACTGTTGAAGTTAGACTAACAGGCCTGTAGTTACCAGGACCACTTTTTCTGCTTGTTAAATATACATATAAATGTAAATACCATGTTTGTTCTTTTCCAGTCTTATGGTACAAACCCTAACTTGATAGATTTTTTTAAATCTACCATACCTGTGATTTTGAGTCAGTTCTTTTGAGGTGAGGATAAATCCAGACTCCTGATTTGTGCCCACTAAGATAAGTTATTTCAGATGTGGTAATCTCCATTTCAATAACCTCTTGCCCATTAGCCATCATGGCTATAGTCAGGATTGTTTGAAGCACAGGATTAATTTAATTTGTGAGCCATGCCTATTTTATCTTTAATCTCTGTTCCTTTCTCACTGTGTAGCTTGTTCTCTTTTTATGTCTATGGCTGAAGAATGATTTGCTGTTTGTTTTAATATCTCTTGCAAGGTTTGACAGTGATTGTACTTCATACATTCAAATATGAGTACTTTACTAAGGACACTCAGTTTTAAACTTGGACACTCAAAACAAAACAATTGTTCCTCCTCCCAAAAATAACTTCAATCTAGATCCACTCTTGAGCTCGTTAATATCAATTTCAGAATTTAAAGGCCTGGTCCTGCAAAGTTCTGAGCAGTTTGGCCCTTATACAGCAAAGCACTTAGGAGATGGTATTATCAGCCATCTCATTGACTTAGCATACACTTAAGTGCTCTTCTTGGGTTGGGCCCAGAGCACCCTGTATCTTGTAGGATTGCATCAAATTTGGATAAAATTTTTATGAGATGTAATAGAGGGCTATATGTCTCATTATTATTATTATTTATTTATTTATTTGCAGTTTGATATCTAATAGGGAGAACTGCAGTCACATGCAGAGGGGCCATAACAATATACCACTTAAATCCAATTTTTGAGCTCATAGGTGGTATTATGGGCTATGGCATCCAAACAAAATCCACTGCTTCATATCACAAGTGAAGTGACACAGCAGTCACTTTACAAATACCCAATAGAGAATTTACAATAATTAGATGTGAATCATGAAGTTTGATTTCTTAGCATTATTATTTTCTTTTTTATTTGATGTTTTGCAAAAGAATAGAAAAATAATCAGTTCTTTAGAAATCTTTTTTTAAAAGGAATATTAAATAAAAAACAAAACAAAAAAGGGAAAATAAAAAGTTAATTAAAAACCTCAGTAATGTATTCTTATTGTTTTTATTTTTATTTCTCAATCATTACCAAAAGAATGGTTTTCATTTACTGCAATTTTGAATTATGTCAATATTTTGGACATTTTAAAAATTTTGGGTTAATTCCTATAGAATATCTGAATTGATCCTTATTACTATTAACATTAGTAATAACCTTAGTGAGGCCACACCTGGAGTACTGTGTCCAGTTTTGGGCCCCTCACTTCAGGAGGGATGTGGATAAGTTCAAGAGAGTCCAGAGGAGAGCCACCCATATGATCAAAGGCCAAGAGAGCAAGCCTCATGCAGAGAGACTGAGGGACATGGGACTCTTAAACCTTGCAAAGAGAAGGCTCAGGGGGGACTTGGTGGCTGCCTATAAGTATATAAAGGGGGCGCATCAGGATCTGGGAGATCAGTTGTTCACCAGGGCTCCTCAAGGGATAATTAGGTCTAACGGCCACAAACTTCTAGAAAGCCAATTTGGAAGCAATATAAGGGAAATCTTCTTGACAGTCTGAGTGTCCAAGGTCTGGAGCAGACTCCCCCCAGAAGTGGTGCAAACACCTACTCTGGACTCATTCAAAAGGCATTTGGATGATTATCTTGCTGGGATCATCTGATCCCTGCAGACTTCCTGCTTCTGGCAGGGGGGACAGACTCAATGATCTCATGAGGTCCCTTCCGGCTCCTGATGTCTATGAAATCTATGAAACATTCTTGCAACATGTATCAGTGGAAATTGTTGTGGGCATGTCTAAACATGCTTTTACGTGCACCTAAATGTAATGCAATTTAGCCTAATGCATAGTAAGGTGATTTAGGTGTGTATCTACACGTGCATGTGCTAATATGCATTAAAATAAGTCCCAAGTCAATGGACACATGTTAATGCACACTAGTGTGTCTACATGTCTGCTAATGTGATTTAGCTATTTGCGCATAAATTTGATGCCTGCTTTATGCAGGTATCAATTTAGGCTAGAATACCTTCAATCACCATTTTTAAGGTGCATTAAGGTTGTACACATGTAGAACCCTTAACGCATCTTGAATCGGGCCAATGCACATCAAATGTGTATGTGTAGACAGCCCCACTATGTTGCTTGATCCCCTAAATCCATACTAAGATTCTGGGAGGAACTGTTCAGCAAGTGGAAGGAGAGTGTTCAAGATGGGTCTCACAATGATCTTTCCTGTGGTGGACAGCAAGACAGTCCATCTGTAGGTTCCATGGTTGACTTGTGCCCTTTCTTGAAGCTTGTCACAATCATGGCATCCCTGAGGTCACCTGGGATTTCCTCATCATTCCAGATTCTTAATATGAGGGCATGAAGCTATGATGTGAACTCCTCTCTCCCCTGCTTGAAGATTTTGGTGGGGATTCCATCCACTTTAGATGCCTTGTAATTTTTCATCTGCTTGATGGCTTTTCTTACCTCATCAAGGTTTGGAGGGATTCTGAGAGCATCCCTAACTGGGTATTGCAGGATGGAGTTGAGAAAACTCTCACCAACAACAGAGTATCAGTTGAGATGGTGTTCAGAATACTTCTTCTAACAGGCATTTATGGCTCCCATTTCCTTGATCAGGAAATCCTTAGGTCTCAAGGGAGTTGGTCCCTGAGTGCTCAGGCTATAGATGGCTTTGGTGGCACTGAAGAAACCAGGCATATCGTGGATGTCAGCAAAATATTAAATTTCCTTTGCTTTGTCTTTCCACTATTTGTTCTTCATATCATGTGTCCTCCTTTGGACCTCTGCCTTGACTTGTTGGAAATTATTTCTTTTGCTTGGAGTTGGTGCCATTTTGCCAAGTACAACAGGCTTTGCCCTTGCAGTCAATCAATTCTTGGATCTCTTGGCCATTCTCATCAAATCAGTCTTGATGTTTTCAGGTAGAGAAAACAAGTGTCTCTTCACAGACACTGATAATGGTGGCTTTGAGGGCATCTTACATGCTGCTGATAGTCTCCCATTGTTGTTGATTGGAAGTCACCAGTTTTTCATTGAGGCACTGGTGGAAGAGGTCTCAGTTGCTTGGATTCTTGAGTCCTTCAGTTTTGATCTGTTGGCATTGCTTCTTCTACAGCCATCATCTGGGAGCCAGTTTGAGTGACATAACTGAGCGGATGAGTTGGTGATCAGTCTAGCAGTCATCTGTTCCTAGCATAGCTCAGGTGATGTGAACATGTTTGTGATCATGGATGATGACATAGTCAATCAGATGCCAATGCTTAGATCATGGGTGTTTCCATAATGCCTTGTGCCTGTTTTTTTCTGGTGGAACAGGGTATTGGTGATGGTGAGTCCTGTGCATTTGGTCAAGAGAAGGATGCCATTGGAGTTGACCTTTCCTACTCCTTCCTTGCCAGTGGTTCTGTTCCACAGGTTAGTTTTCTTTCTGACTCTGGCTTTGAAATCACCAAGAATAAGTCTGTCTCCTTCCAGAATTTCAAAAAGGACTTGGTCAAGGTTGGCATAGAATTTCTTCTTGTATTCGTTGATGATGTCAAGAGTCAGGGCACACACGGTGGTGACAGTGGCATATTGACTCTCCGCCAGTTTAAGGAGGTCATGGCTGCTTGGGAAGAGAATGCATCTGTGTTTGAGGCGGGGGTGGGGCTTGCAGCTCTAGCTCTCCCCCTATACCCTCTCCCTCCTCTACCAGAAGACCTGGCACCTGCCTTTTCAGCACGCTTCATATTAATCTTTCCTGTGCTGCAAAAGTTCTGTGCGTGTGTGTGTCACTCCTTTTGTGTTCTGTGTTTTATTCCCTCTGTTGCGTGTGTGCACTGGACTATTCTTTGATTGTTTGATTCAGTGTTAAGAGCTATGTAAAAATTGTGTGTTGTCTGTCTGTCTGTCTTCTTCTATAAATATCTGATTTTTCTTCTTTATAGTGTGTGTGTGTGTGTGTGTGCGTGCGCACGCACACGTGCAATCTGTGTGCCTCCCTACACAGTGATGAATCACGCTGACAGGGAAAACACAGCTTTTTTTTTCAAAGTTTGCACAAAATAAGCAAATGTAAATTGAAAGAAATGAATTGAATAGTACTAAGAGAAGCTAAGCTAAGCTAAGCTAAATCCTACCCGATCCTTTCTAACAACAAAAAGGAGCAGGCAAGTTCAACTACTGAGTAAAGCAACCAGACCGAGATGTCTGTGTCTGCTAGGGTACCTTTCTCACGCAGTTACTGAGAGGGAACAAGCTTGCAAAAGGCACAGCATGCGTCCAAACAGAGGCTTTTATGCTGTTTCTAGGTCCCTCCCCCCAGACACTGTCATTGGAAAGGCAGCCAGAGAGAAATCCTTCTTACTGGCCACCTACAGTCTTCCCCCCGCTCCCCCTCCCCCATTCCCCCCTCTCTTCTAACTTTCACTTTCAGCCTCGGAAGCTTGTCCGAAGCATCCGGAGCTTTTCTGAAATACTTTGGAAGCTCCGAACTGCTTCAGGAAGCCTGAATGAGCCAGAGCTTCGCTCCCGGCATGCTATTTCAGACACCAAAGCATCTGAAGCAGCCCTGGATCCGAAGCATGGTTCAAAGCCTCGCACAGCTCTAGTCTTTTTTAGCTCCTCCAGCATTCACACCTCCTCCAGCTGCTGCTACTCAGCCTCTCTGAGCACCCGGCTGAACCCCTGCAGGCACTGCTGTATGGCCCCAGGTCCTCCGGTCATACAGGATAAAGCTCTCAGTAGGAGGCAGCCACTGTTTCCAGCATGCCTTTGTTTGACCAGTGAAAGATGCAGGATAGATTAATACAGTCCACTTGAATAAGATATATAGTAGTGCCAGCTGTGCTCAGTCCTTCAGTACCAACTCTTTTCAGTCATTGTGAGCCACTAAATTGTATACACTTTTTTTTCTTCTTCACTCCCACAGCTGAACTGTCCATTTATTTCTCTTTTCCATTGGTTCCTGTTTCTTCACAAGCCTTAAATGTCTGGAAAACATCACCAAATGGGGCCCTAAACAGTTCACCCAGAATCCTTCTGTTACCCTCTCTCTCAGACTGTAGCATATGATTCATGTGGCCCCACCCTCCATGAGGTAGAACTGGAGCAGGTTGTCTTGTGCCTCATCTGCATATAATTTTTTGGAGGATCCCAGGACTCATGACAAGAACACCTATTTCCAGTCATGGGTGGGGGGTTATTAGCACATATGTACTTTGTGAGGAATATCGGGAGTATACACACATACTGAGCTATGAGATCACCACGGCTTGAAATGCTGTTGATTCTGCTGGGCCCAACAATGAACTATATGGTAAATGATGAGCCTTTTAGCTTTAGGCTGCAATTATACATAATTTATATTATGTATAAGTAGGTATAAAAATGCTGCTTAAAAGTATGTTCATGGAATACTTGTACTAAAACTTTCAATAGTTTAAAAAAGGTAAACTACATCAATTCTAGATGAATTAAGTGTATGGGTACCCATAGCAACTTGCCTATATACTACTTACTACAGGCATGTTTATTTCAGAATCACTGTTTTCAAATTTACCCACTTGCTTGTGCTCAGGGAGAGCAGGGTCTGACAGTAACGGGGGGTGGGGAGGGCTGTAGGCGGAGAAGTTGTGGGGCAATTTCAAGGGTGCCACCTGATTTCCCAGTTTTACTTTTCCTGCTGTAGCAGTGGGAAGGGACAAATTCAAAGGAAACTTCCAATACCTGGAAAATTATAATAAGTTTTCTATATATAGAACCTAATTATTGTGGGGGAGGGAGGTCATTTTATAGTTAGGGTCATCTTATATTGAAGTAAATACAGTATTAGACTAGAACAATTTTCACTCTATGCCCCTTATATCTGTTTTAGAGAATGAAGATTTACACAACTGTTTCACTTCTCTCTCCGCATTAATTTTTGTCTATTATAACTGTTAAAGTTAAGACTCATCTTTTTTGCAGTCATATGTGAATTAATAGATATCTTTTGTTAGGTATTGACACATAAGTAACATACGTTATGAAATAAGGAGATCTGATTTTCTTCAAGTCAGTTTTAATATCGACATGAGGAAAATAATTCAATTTACTTTTATAGTTATTTCTGACTGCTTCATTGTGGGAGGAGCATCAGACCCAGGAACTTCACCTTTAAACAATCCACTGCCACTTAACCTAAAAGGGATCCTTCTTTCTTCAGCAGTGAATTGATTGTAGCATTTTGTGAGGAAATGCAGAGGCTGATTGTGATCCAAAACTCAAACTTTGTTTGTTTGTTAGTCCATGTGTGAGAGACTTTGCCATTTACACAATGGAATTTTATTTAATTTCCCTTAGTCTTGTCCTCAAGGTCATCCATTTCTTCCTGTAAAATATTTTATATTGACAGTGGCTCCCAACTTTGATTCAGCAGCAAATCTCATTAATATGTTCCTACTTTTTCAGCCAAGGTCTTTAACAAACATTTTCTTTTGTGCTGAGTCCTTGAAGAGCTCCCTCTAACCATTTCAGCACTATCCTTTCTTGCGTCCCCTTAACCAGTTCTTTAACCATTTACCATTTTTGTACTAATCCCACCTTCTCCAGGTTAAATAATAATAGAAAGTTACTACTAGTACTAGAAGTGGAGTAGTATTTGTAGTAGATCTACTAATTTAATTGGATTGAATGATCAAAGAAAGATATACATTTAGTCTGAGACAACATACCTTGGTAAACCCATATTATATTGTATTCATTTTTTTTTTCATTTTCTCCTCTGTCTTTGGTTTTTTGTATCTTCAGAATTTGTTCTGAGGCTTCATATACTGTTGAAGTTAGACTAACAGGCCTGTAGTTACCAGGACCACTTTTTCTGCTTGTTAAATATACATATAAATGTAAATACCATGTTTGTTCTTTTCCAGTCTTATGGTACAAACCCTAACTTGATAGATTTTTTTAAATCTACCATACCTGTGATTTTGAGTCAGTTCTTTTGAGGTGAGGATAAATCCAGACTCCTGATTTGTGCCCACTAAGATAAGTTATTTCAGATGTGGTAATCTCCATTTCAATAACCTCTTGCCCATTAGCCATCATGGCTATAGTCAGGATTGTTTGAAGCACAGGATTAATTTAATTTGTGAGCCATGCCTATTTTATCTTTAATCTCTGTTCCTTTCTCACTGTGTAGCTTGTTCTCTTTTTATGTCTATGGCTGAAGAATGATTTGCTGTTTGTTTTAATATCTCTTGCAAGGTTTGACAGTGATTGTACTTCATACATTCAAATATGAGTACTTTACTAAGGACACTCAGTTTTAAACTTGGACACTCAAAACAAAACAATTGTTCCTCCTCCCAAAAATAACTTCAATCTAGATCCACTCTTGAGCTCGTTAATATCAATTTCAGAATTTAAAGGCCTGGTCCTGCAAAGTTCTGAGCAGTTTGGCCCTTATACAGCAAAGCACTTAGGAGATGGTATTATCAGCCATCTCATTGACTTAGCATACACTTAAGTGCTCTTCTTGGGTTGGGCCCAGAGCACCCTGTATCTTGTAGGATTGCATCAAATTTGGATAAAATTTTTATGAGATGTAATAGAGGGCTATATGTCTCATTATTATTATTATTTATTTATTTATTTGCAGTTTGATATCTAATAGGGAGAACTGCAGTCACATGCAGAGGGGCCATAACAATATACCACTTAAATCCAATTTTTGAGCTCATAGGTGGTATTATGGGCTATGGCATCCAAACAAAATCCACTGCTTCATATCACAAGTGAAGTGACACAGCAGTCACTTTACAAATACCCAATAGAGAATTTACAATAATTAGATGTGAATCATGAAGTTTGATTTCTTAGCATTATTATTTTCTTTTTTATTTGATGTTTTGCAAAAGAATAGAAAAATAATCAGTTCTTTAGAAATCTTTTTTTAAAAGGAATATTAAATAAAAAACAAAACAAAAAAGGGAAAATAAAAAGTTAATTAAAAACCTCAGTAATGTATTCTTATTGTTTTTATTTTTATTTCTCAATCATTACCAAAAGAATGGTTTTCATTTACTGCAATTTTGAATTATGTCAATATTTTGGACATTTTAAAAATTTTGGGTTAATTCCTATAGAATATCTGAATTGATCCTTATTACTATTAACATTAGTAATAACCTTAGTGAGGCCACACCTGGAGTACTGTGTCCAGTTTTGGGCCCCTCACTTCAGGAGGGATGTGGATAAGTTCAAGAGAGTCCAGAGGAGAGCCACCCATATGATCAAAGGCCAAGAGAGCAAGCCTCATGCAGAGAGACTGAGGGACATGGGACTCTTAAACCTTGCAAAGAGAAGGCTCAGGGGGGACTTGGTGGCTGCCTATAAGTATATAAAGGGGGCGCATCAGGATCTGGGAGATCAGTTGTTCACCAGGGCTCCTCAAGGGATAATTAGGTCTAACGGCCACAAACTTCTAGAAAGCCAATTTGGAAGCAATATAAGGGAAATCTTCTTGACAGTCTGAGTGTCCAAGGTCTGGAGCAGACTCCCCCCAGAAGTGGTGCAAACACCTACTCTGGACTCATTCAAAAGGCATTTGGATGATTATCTTGCTGGGATCATCTGATCCCTGCAGACTTCCTGCTTCTGGCAGGGGGGACAGACTCAATGATCTCATGAGGTCCCTTCCGGCTCCTGATGTCTATGAAATCTATGAAACATTCTTGCAACATGTATCAGTGGAAATTGTTGTGGGCATGTCTAAACATGCTTTTACGTGCACCTAAATGTAATGCAATTTAGCCTAATGCATAGTAAGGTGATTTAGGTGTGTATCTACACGTGCATGTGCTAATATGCATTAAAATAAGTCCCAAGTCAATGGACACATGTTAATGCACACTAGTGTGTCTACATGTCTGCTAATGTGATTTAGCTATTTGCGCATAAATTTGATGCCTGCTTTATGCAGGTATCAATTTAGGCTAGAATACCTTCAATCACCATTTTTAAGGTGCATTAAGGTTGTACACATGTAGAACCCTTAACGCATCTTGAATCGGGCCAATGCACATCAAATGTGTATGTGTAGACAGCCCCACTATGTTGCTTGATCCCCTAAATCCATACTAAGATTCTGGGAGGAACTGTTCAGCAAGTGGAAGGAGAGTGTTCAAGATGGGTCTCACAATGATCTTTCCTGTGGTGGACAGCAAGACAGTCCATCTGTAGGTTCCATGGTTGACTTGTGCCCTTTCTTGAAGCTTGTCACAATCATGGCATCCCTGAGGTCACCTGGGATTTCCTCATCATTCCAGATTCTTAATATGAGGGCATGAAGCTATGATGTGAACTCCTCTCTCCCCTGCTTGAAGATTTTGGTGGGGATTCCATCCACTTTAGATGCCTTGTAATTTTTCATCTGCTTGATGGCTTTTCTTACCTCATCAAGGTTTGGAGGGATTCTGAGAGCATCCCTAACTGGGTATTGCAGGATGGAGTTGAGAAAACTCTCACCAACAACAGAGTATCAGTTGAGATGGTGTTCAGAATACTTCTTCTAACAGGCATTTATGGCTCCCATTTCCTTGATCAGGAAATCCTTAGGTCTCAAGGGAGTTGGTCCCTGAGTGCTCAGGCTATAGATGGCTTTGGTGGCACTGAAGAAACCAGGCATATCGTGGATGTCAGCAAAATATTAAATTTCCTTTGCTTTGTCTTTCCACTATTTGTTCTTCATATCATGTGTCCTCCTTTGGACCTCTGCCTTGACTTGTTGGAAATTATTTCTTTTGCTTGGAGTTGGTGCCATTTTGCCAAGTACAACAGGCTTTGCCCTTGCAGTCAATCAATTCTTGGATCTCTTGGCCATTCTCATCAAATCAGTCTTGATGTTTTCAGGTAGAGAAAACAAGTGTCTCTTCACAGACACTGATAATGGTGGCTTTGAGGGCATCTTACATGCTGCTGATAGTCTCCCATTGTTGTTGATTGGAAGTCACCAGTTTTTCATTGAGGCACTGGTGGAAGAGGTCTCAGTTGCTTGGATTCTTGAGTCCTTCAGTTTTGATCTGTTGGCATTGCTTCTTCTACAGCCATCATCTGGGAGCCAGTTTGAGTGACATAACTGAGCGGATGAGTTGGTGATCAGTCTAGCAGTCATCTGTTCCTAGCATAGCTCAGGTGATGTGAACATGTTTGTGATCATGGATGATGACATAGTCAATCAGATGCCAATGCTTAGATCATGGGTGTTTCCATAATGCCTTGTGCCTGTTTTTTTCTGGTGGAACAGGGTATTGGTGATGGTGAGTCCTGTGCATTTGGTCAAGAGAAGGATGCCATTGGAGTTGACCTTTCCTACTCCTTCCTTGCCAGTGGTTCTGTTCCACAGGTTAGTTTTCTTTCTGACTCTGGCTTTGAAATCACCAAGAATAAGTCTGTCTCCTTCCAGAATTTCAAAAAGGACTTGGTCAAGGTTGGCATAGAATTTCTTCTTGTATTCGTTGATGATGTCAAGAGTCAGGGCACACACGGTGGTGACAGTGGCATATTGACTCTCCGCCAGTTTAAGATGGAGAGTCATGAGGTGCTCATTAATTCTAATAAGGAATTCATTGAGTTGGTTTATGAGTTCTTTCTTAATAGGAGAACCAACTCCATGAAGTCAGCATTTTCCTTCCAGAATAAGGTATAGCCACCTCCATGTTCTATAAGCTGCCCACTTCCTACTCACCAGGTCTGGCTCAGTGCAGCTGCATTGATGTTCATAGAATCAAAGGGCTGGAAGGAACCCTGAAGAATCTTCAGGTGCATCCACCTGCATGAGCAGGAAAGACATCTGGGGTCAGATGACCCCAGCCAGGTGACTGTCCAGTCTTCTCTTGAAGACCTCTAGGGTAGATGATTGCACCACCTCTGGAGGGGAGCTTGTTCTACAGTCCGGATGCCTAGTTGTAAAGACATTTTTCCTAATGTTCAGCCTGAAACTCTTCCAGGAGTTTGTGGCCATTGTTTCTAGTTTCCCCGCAGGGTGCCCTGGTGAACAGTTGTTCACCGAGCCCCTGATGTAGCAGTAAACCACAATCAGGTCCACTCTGTCTTCTTTTCTTTAGGCTGAAAAGTCCAAGATCCCTCAGCCTCTCCTTGTATGGCTTGCCATGGAAGTCCCTGATCATATAGGTGGCCCTTGTTTGGACACCTCTTGAGCTTTAGCACATCCTTGTTGAAGTGCAGTGCCCAGAACTGAACACAGTACTCCAGCTGTGGCCACACCAATGTTGAGTAAAGTGGGAGAATCACTTCTTTGGATTTACTGGAGAGGCATCAATTCATGCATGCCAGAGTTTTATTGGCCCTAGCAGCTACTGCATTACATTACTGGCTCTCATTCATACTGGGGTCTATTATTACCCTCAGATCCCTTTCAATTGTAGTGCTGGTCAGGTTAGTGTTGCCCAGCCCGTAGGTGTGCTGGGATGCAGCACTTTGCATTTCTCTACATTGAACCTCATCCGGTTCCGTTCTGCCCAACATGCCAGCCTGTCCTGTTTGTATCTGCAGCCTACCTGCGGGTGTGTCTACACAACCCCATATCTTAGTGTCGTCCATGAACTTGGCCAGTGGGCTTTTCACCCCCTCATTCAGGTCATTGATGAAGATATTGAACAGCACTCGGCCAAGTACTGACCCCTGGGGTATGTGACTACCCACATCTTGCCAGGACAACACCGATCCATTCATTTGGACTCTCTGCATCCTACCCTGCAACCAGTTTCGCACCCACTTGATGGTCCCACAGTTGAGCCCAATATCTTCCAGTTTTCTGATCAGTACCTTGTGGGATACCAGGTCAAAGGTTTTCTGAAAGTTAAGCTATATAATGTTCACCTCTTTTCTCTCATCCAGGTGATGAGTCACCTGATCATAGAAAGAAATGAGGTTGGTCAGACAAGACATGCCTGTGACAAAGCCATGCTGGTTGTCATTCAGTATCATGCCCTCTGCAAGTTTGTCACATATAGCTTCTTTGATAAATGTTTCTAGGATTTTCCCTGGAATAGAAGTTAAGCTAATTGGCCTGTAGTTTCCCAGATCCTCACCTTCTTGAAGATGGGCAGAGCACTGGCCCTCTTCCAGTCCTTGGGGATTTCTCCAGAGGGCATGATTTTTGAAAGACCTTTGCCAGGGGCTCTGTGATTACTTTGGCCAACTCTTGCAGCACTCTTGGGTGGAGTTTATCTGGTCCTACTGATTTATATGTCTAATTTCTTTAACTGATCGTACACCAGTTCTATGGCAATGGTGGGGATGGTGCCAATCCCACCCTGTTCATTCTGTGCCCTACCTGGCATGCTGTTCCCCATGGTCTTGTGAAAGACCAAGGCAAAGTAATCATTTAGGAGTTCCATTTTTTTCTGAGTGGTAGTAACCAGGTATCCTGAGTCATTGAGCAGTCGCCCCACACTCCCATGAGTTTTCCTTTTATTCGCTATGTAGCTAAAGAAGAACTTCTTGTTGTCCTTGATTCTTGTAGCTAGTTTTAGTTTGATTTCCGCCTTAGATTGCCTAATATGGTTTCTACAAGTGCGGGCCATTGTCAAGGCTATCCCAAGTTTCCATTGTTTGTACGCCTCTTACTTTTTCTATAGGAGGGCTGCAACTTCCCTGCTTAGTCAAGGACGTTTTTTGACCCTTGTGCTACTTTTTCTCTGTAAGGGAATGGATTTTCTCTGAAACTTAAGGATTGTATCCTTAAGGAATGATTCTTTTCATGTTCCCTTTACCTGTGGTCCTTGGTTTCTCAGGGCATTCTCTACTAGTGACCTGAGCTTATTAAAATTTGCAATTGAATAGAATGTCACTCATAGTACATAGGAAAAACATCTTGGGCCAAAATGTTCTCTGGGTTCAGTCCATTTAAGTCACTAGAGGTGCACCAGGAAGTGATTTGACCCATTGTTTTTGCTTCTCCTCTTTTGAGAAAATATCCATTTTCATTTCACCATAGGCCAGATGAGTGTCATGCAGCTGATCAGTTGGCCAAACCAGGCCCACAGACTGGACCTGCATTCCAGATGTGTCCTATGTCCCAGAGTAGCCAGAGCAGTTGCCCCATGCAACAGAGCCCTGGAGTGGGTACCACATGTGGCATGATCCTGGACTGGTCACTCCAGGATCACACCATGTACATCTGCTGCAGCATGTGTCTGCTTCATGCCAGATCCAATGTGTACTGGAGCTGGTGCCATAAGCAGCATGTTCCCTTGATCAGCTAGTCCAGGACCATGTTGTGCATGGCACCCACTCCTGGGCCACACAGTGAGGGATGCCTGCTCTGGTAGCTCCAGGACACGCACTAGATCCAGCATGAAACATGTGGTGCAGTCCCAAAACAGCCAGATCAAGTGCCACATGCAGCATGCAGTGCCATCTGGCACACCCCACATGCTGCCTCTGGGTCTGCTGGAAACCCACAAGCAGCAGCAGGGGCCAGATGATAGGGCTGCATGGACCTGATTTAGCCCAGGGGCCATATTTTTTAAACCCATGGACTACAATAATTTTATGTACTTGATTCACAATAACTAAATAACTTCCCAGTGAAAACTGTCTTTCCTGTACTGAATTAACCTACAGTATGAGTCACATGACCATTTTCTTTTGTCTATAATGCAAAAGAATATGCTTTTGAATTCACTCACCCCTTTGGTCTATAATAACTGGAATAGATTGATCTTCAGGGCATACTTAAAAGCTTA
>NW_005842291.1:1640491-1660138 GCF_000455745.1 Alligator sinensis | reverse complement strand
AGGACTAAAATGTAGTTTGGGCTGTATTGTGTGGCTGCGGGCCGGTCATTAGAGATGGGCATTTTTCACCGTTTGAGGGAATGGTGTTGAATTTTGAAAAAAAAATTCAAGTGTCTTAGAGCAAGGGTGTTGAACATTCTGGTCCTCAGAGCCATTGTACTGGAAGTTAAGGGTACCATGGCCATGGGAAGTGTTGTGCACCAGAATCCATGGCCCCTGGGCTCAAGTGGACATGGTTGGCAACAGAAGGGAGAGCAAGAGCTGTTACAGCTCTGTTCACCTTCTGACCCCTTGTCCTATTGCCAGTGCTGAGGCCTTACCTTCTCAGCTGCTGGCCCTGCCACCATTCCATGCTGATGCTACCATGTGCTTCATGCCAGAGCTGCCACTACCCCTGGATGTCCTGCATCAAAGTCATTAAATTGCCAGCATCTGAAAGTTGTTTGTTGTCTGAACTGCATCTGCTGAATACCACTGAGTTAAATTGAAGTTGTGTATGTACAAGTTAATGGACTTTAAAGTGACAGAGGAAAAGTTTCAAAAATTCAATTTAGAGACTTTCGATATTAATGCAAGGTCATCTTGTACCTACCCTAAATTGGGAAACTATAATATACTTTCCCAAAGAATTCCCACAGTTTTAATATTTATGGTGATTAAAGTTATGAATGTTTTAGCAGCCCCGACATTACAATAAATACATTAGATGTTATTTGTTTTAACTTGAAACATAAATAATCCTATCAGAAATTGAATTTCATGTCACTGTGAATTCTATCTTCAGCCAGTATGTGTGTGTGTGTGTAGGAAGGCTGAAGTGTGTGTATGAAGTCTGTGACGTGATAATGCGATTATAAACCCTATGTAATGAGATGCTGTCTGCAGGGTGAGAAACTGGTGATGCTTAGCTAACAGCAAAAATGATTGCTTTATAAATAGTCATTACAGAAAATGATGAAAGTAAAGAGAAAACTTCTATATAGCCCATGTATCTAGATCATTTTGCCTAAATTCTTTCCTTCTCTCTTTTTTTATTCTTTTTGCTAAATAAAAGTATTATGGTTACTTTTATTTATCTCAGTAACAAAGACAAAACACTGTAGAGAAAATTATTGCTTTAACAAGAAGAATTCTACTGGATTGTAGGAGGAAATATATTTCAGGGATAATTCAAGCAATCACATTTCTCCCTGTATAAACAGCTTATTCTGGGGCTATGTTGTTCTTGGTCTTCATATTGGTGTACGGCGTGCAGGAGAGAGAAAGAAGCTTTCCCTTTATCACTCCTTTCCCTTTATCACTCCTGGAACAGCACAAAGGCTGTCTATTAGGTGGGTGCAAAGCAGGCCATATTCAAAGATATATTGCGTGTAGTTATATTGTAGTTGAAGATATATTGTGTGTGAATGGGTATTTAGAATATCCTAAATTGCCCTTTAACCATGTCAGAGTAGCTACTTGAAGGTGTTAGAGTAGGCATGTGTCTTCAGGAAGGATATGAGTGAGAAGAGTGTAGTAGCTCTGCAGACGCATGAAAAGCTTGCTTGATGCCCAATGGCGAGAACTTGGAAATACATATGGAGATATTTCACAGAGAAGAAGACAAATACTATGTCAAATCTGACATAACTGAAGAAATTGGGTGGATAAGATGCAATGTGTAAAGAGAAAAGAATAAATAGGGAGGATAAGAACCATGTAGGCACTGATAGGAAAGTACCATCATTTTGTATTTGACAGTGGAGAAACAGGGACTGTTTCTCAGGGACTGTAGAAGGAGTTAAAGTAGTAAGATGGTGGCCAAAAATAGGGGAAAGAAAGATGGACCTGTTTTCAGTCCAACAAGATAAAAATTATACTACAATTTTCAAATTTGGATGTCATATTGAGACACTTCTTTTATCAGAACTCTGAATTTTTTAAATATCTTAGGTGATGTTTTATTTTGCAAGTGTTTAAAAGCTAGAGTAATGCTGTGGTGCAAAATTACTTAAAATTATACTAAGGAAGTGCATAAATACTTTTAATAAGCTTAGCAATAACTTTAAATATTTTATCGTTTTTACACAGATTTTGAGAGAGAAAGAATAATCTTGTTTTTTTTACAAGATCTTGTCTACAAATGTAAAGGAAAATTGATGTTGCTACTCCATTATCATTAAAAACCAAGGCATTCACATGAATAAATATATACTGTAGATTTATTATTTGTTGACAAGAAGAAATGGTCAAATTCACAGTTAGGCCTGAAAAAGTATGGATGTCACTTTTGTGAACTTCTGATGCTTTATGTGGCTTGTTTATCAGAAAGTCTCCTGAATCATTGTTGAAAACTAGGCACTTAACTAACTCAGTTTGCAACCATATTTTTAAGTGCACGTATTTAACAGCCATATTTTTAAGTGCACAGTTCTTGTTTTCCTGATTCATCCTTCCAGCTAATGGATGCTGCCAGTACTTTGTAAATGTCGAGAACTGTACTTTCACTCCTCCAAAAGGCAGCATTCTTGGAATTGACACAGGATATTCTCTTGCATCCCTGTTTTTATGGATTTGCACACAGATACATAACTTCCATAATAATTTCTTGTTTGATAAAGATGTATAAGAAATATGTTATAGTCTGTATAAATGAGAGAAAATATGAGATAAAAAGTTATTGAGCCTGGATGATGACTCTTTTTAGGAATGCATACCAAGGACTAATGGGACTAAAAGAAAATCAAATTTGTGAGTGGAAGTAACTATAAGTGATAGAAGACAAGTTTAATTTTTTCAAAGGGAGTGGGAATAGGAGAAAGAGAGAGGATGGTGGAAGAAAGGAATTTACTCAAAATGACTAAAATGAATCTCTGAAATCAATTTCTCCTTGATGAAAAAGTCCTATAGGAAATCTTATTTTGTTAAAACTGATAGAAAATAAATCATGTTTTATGGCCATTACTCTAAAACCCTGTACTATTTATAATGAGTATGATTTCTGCAGATTTTTAATAGCGAATTCTAATTCCACTAATAATAGGTATAAAACACCAACAAAAATAGATTGTTCTTTATTAGTGACTCCAGGACTCTTCCATAGGCTGGCTTTTCTCTGGCTCAGATTTCTTGGTTTAGCACCATTGAGTGTCAGCAGTAGAATTGCTAATTAACAGTTCACTATGGATCTTGAACAGAGGTGGACAATTATTTTGGCTGGAGGGCCACTTAATGAGTTTTGGTGCATCGTTGAGGGCTGCTAGGGTAGCCCTGCCCCCTGGTCACCATATTGGGACTGGAAGTCCTGCCCTCTAACCCCTGACTTTTGCCACCAGAAATCTCTCCCCTTGCCCTGGAAGTACTCCTTTTGGAAGGGAGGGTTTGCTTGTATATTGTGTGTGGGTGGGTGGGGGGAGAGGTGTATGTGGGGTCTGTGCTGGGTGTGTGTAGTTGGGGAAGGGTGTGGATATGGTGGGGGTGGGGGATGTGGGGTATGGGTATGATGGGGTGGGGTTTGTAAGTGTGGGACTGGTGGGGGTAGGGTGTGTGGGACAGGTATGGGTTGGGAGTGTGTGTGTATGTGTTGCTGAGTGTGGGTGTGGGTTGTGTGGGGGTGGGTGTATGGTTATAGTGGGTGTGTAGGTGGGGGGTTGGGTGTGCATGTGTGTGGGGGCTTCCCCCAACCCACTTTCTGATGTGGCTGAGCCCAGCCCCTCTGCAGGTAAGAGGGAAACAGCACTGCCTGCCTGGTTCACAGAACACTACAAAGGGGCAGGAAAACAGCTGTCACCAGTGAGCAGCAAGGGAAGCTCCTAGAAGAGGAGAGGGAGTAGGGGAAGCCAAGCCTGCCGCTGATGGCTCTCTTGGTCTCTGTCCCACGCCTGCCTGGGAGGCTGTAGCTGAGCCTGCACTGGCTGCTGCTGCTGCTGCTGCTGCTGCTGCTCCTTCCCCACCCGCTTGTCTCATGCATGCCTGGCAGGGCTACAGCCAAACCCACACTGCCTCCTGGTGCTGCTGCTGCTCCTGCCCCACCTGCCTGTCCTTCACCTGCCTGGTGTGGCTTTGTGAGCAGCCAAGCTCCTTCATGCCCCACCCACCATCAACACGCTCCCCCACCCAGCCATGCATGAGCAGGACCAAAGCAATCTGCAGGCAGAACCTGTCCCCAACTCCACTTCCCTCAATGCTGCAGCGTCCTCTCCCTACCTGCTACCCAAAGCATTGCAACAGGGACAGGAGGAGGAATCACTGCAAGCCGGAGGAGCCCAACAGTTCTCCAGGTGGCTGCAGCAGCAGCAGCAGGAGCAGCAGCGCTTCCCGGAAACTGTGCCGGCTAGCCAGGGCTGGAGCCCTCAGTAGGGGAGGCTGGGAGTGCCTCAGGTGGCAGCAGGCAGTACTTGGTCCTATGTGGAGTGCAGCAGGGGCAGCTGCCAGCCGGGCCAGATCTAATTAATTAGTGGGTGCCTGCCTGTGAGCTGGATCCAATCAGCTGGTGGGCCGAATCTTGCCCACAGGACATATTTTGCCCGCTCCTAATCTAGAAACATAATCTGTAACCTGCTCAGGATTCATGTTTGTTGTTGCCCCCATTCAACCCAGCTGTGGTGACTGGTACCTGATCATCAGGCAGGGGAAGCAAAAACAGCTGGATATGATGCTGATTATGTTAGTCCCTGCAAAAGCAAATCCAGGATTTTGCTAAAGGGAGGTGCAGGAGCAGTGACTGGCACTGCATGAGTGGTTGTGCCCCGTACCCCCAGCTTCCTTCCCAGCCCTGCACTGGGGCAGGCAGACAATACACCACTGGTGCAGCAGCTGGGGACATTTAGTCCTGAAAGCAAGTAAAAATTCCCCCCACCCCCTTGCCTTCCCTACTTAAAGGCTCTCCCTCCCCATCTGCTGCTGCTGTCCCATGGGCAAAGTGAGCTCCAGAGCTACTCCAACTGAGATGCATGGGGACCAGAACACCAGCAGTGGTGATTGAGAGGGTTTTCCCTCCCCATGCCTGCTCCCAGGCTGGCAGGGAACACCTGGGGGACCAGGTAGGAAGGAGGAACTCACTCACTGCAGTCCCCGGGTAAGCACAGCTTCCAAGCAGCCTGGCTGGAGCAGCTCTGGAGTTCCTCCTACCCACAAGACAGTGGGTCCAATGGCAGCAGCAGGTACAGGAGGGAAGGAAGGAAGAGGGGATGAG
Source organism: Alligator sinensis (assembly GCF_000455745.1). Taxonomy (NCBI): domain Eukaryota; kingdom Metazoa; phylum Chordata; order Crocodylia; family Alligatoridae; genus Alligator; species Alligator sinensis. The sequence goes on along the minus strand of NW_005842291.1, from coordinate 1,654,965 downwards.
GGGAGGTGCTGCTAAGCATAGGAGAGAAGAGAGAAGGAGAATTCTTACCTTTTTTGGGGACTTCAGAATGGCTCCAGATGCTGCTTCTGCCATGTGATTAGAAAGCAGGGTGTATGCATGCCCTTGCATGGATTTGCCCAAGTTCCTCATGTAATTAGGCATCACCATGTCTTGTCCAGATTGGCCTGATGAGCTGCCTAGGTTTGAGACAGACTGTGGACTTGAACTTAATGGTATTCATGCCTCCTGTCAATTTACGGTTACCGTTAAATAATACATTTGATCTGAATATTCGACGGTGTAAAACATCTCAGAAAAGATATAGGAAGTAATCTGTTAAAAGGGAAGGCACAATAAAAGATGGTTTTATATCTAATCACTGTGCAGTATGCTATATAGGATCCAAGAAAATGAGGAAAAATGGGTTTGCCTCTATCATCCAAAATGACATTCATAGGTTTATAGATTCATAGATTGTAGAGTTGGAAGGGACCACAATGGATCATCGTGTCTGACCCCCTGCCCCTGGCAGGAGAGAGGACCGAGGTCAGATGACCCCAGCCAGATGGCTATCTAGCTTCCTCTTAAAGACCTCCAAGCTAGGTGAAAGCACCACCTCTCTTGGAAGCCCATTCCAGATCCCGGCCACCTTTACTGTGAAAAATTTCTTCCTAATATCTAGCCTAAATCCACTCTCAACTAGTTTACATCCATTATTCCTAGTTACTCCCTGGGGCGCCTTAGTAAGCAGCACTTCCCCTATTCCCCATTGACCTTCCCTAATAAATTTATAGGCGGCCACAAGATCTCCCCTCAGCTATCTCTTGTGAAGGCTGAAGAGATTCAGCTCTCTCAACCTCCCCCTGTAGGGTCTATCACGAAGGCCACTAATCATGCAAGTGGCTCTCCTCTGGACCCTCTCGAGATTCCCCGCATCCCTGTTGAAGTGTGGTGCCCGAAACTGGACACAGTACTCCAACTATGGCCTGACCAGTGCCGCATAGAGGGGGAGCATCACCTCCTTTGTTCTATTAGTCATGCACCTGCTAATGCACAACAAGGTGCGATTGGCCTTGTTGATGGCCTTGTTACACTGTTTCTGCTTGAATATAACACACACAGTTATAAAATTCTTACAATTTGCCTTTGAGTGAATTAGGCTGCTTATGAAGTTGATGCCCTTTAGAGAATGGCTTGAAGAGATGCTCATACATACCAAAAGCAAAGATAGCTCCTTGTAATTGAAATCCTAATAATGAAAGTTGGGAATATAAGCTTTCTTTGAGAGATAATTGGGAAAAAAGGGTCTGGATCTATAAAGTAAGAGAGCAATATATTTGGTTAGATTCTTCTGCTCCTAATCACTTTATCTCTACAAGCACTGTTTTCATTCACTTTATACACATGGAGGTCACCAGGCAGGATAACAAACAAGCTGACCATCTAAAGGCACAGCAACACTGGAGATGGATCGTTCATGAGGAAGAGATTTGCCAAATGCAACTCAATTGTTGCTTCTACCATAACATTAAAGCTTGAAAGGTAAAACATTCAGCACATCAACCGCTTTGCGAATCAACTAAATTGACCTGAGTTCTATCATCAATGGACTTGAGGCAATCAAAAGAGAACAACCCAAATAATTTTTTCAGTAAAATGGCAGATGCCATGGTTGAAGTTTCCTACACACTTATTTGGATAAGTGGAGCAAGTGATAGAAATTTTCTTTTCTCTTGGTGAGTACAAGACAGCAGGTATATGTCCCCCATTCTCGTCAATGCTTTTTCAGCAAAGATTTCATAAAGTAAACAAATCTTGGATTTCCAATGATAGTTTCTTTACCAACCTCAGGCTGATGACCCAATGATCTTTCCTACAGAGTGAGGAATATGAACCATCCCTGAACATGGCAAAAATTATTTTTTTATTATTTCAATTAATAAAAATGAGATGCTCACTTAAGAATTAACTGTCAGGCTGTAGAAGCAGCAGATGAAGCCATCTATCTAGAATCATATATGTCCAACCAAGACATTTTTTCTGAAGAAATTAGAAAGACAAAAAAAAATAGCTTGCTCAGCCATAGCTTTCTTTACAAAAGTTTTGAAAAACTGTGACATATCAAAGGCACTCATCCCCAAAACTGGACAAACTAAAAAGCTATTTCCATTGAGGATGAAAACTGAATTATTTTGAGATATGATGGAAGTGAAGATTTATGTACATTTCCTGGAAGGAAAAAAGAAAAAATGAATCTTTGTTAGAAATCTTGTGATCAAAAACCTGATTCTTTTGTTCTAAATCAGGATGCACAAACTTACACCCTTTTGTATTTCACTTTTAAGCTATTTTTTACAATGCATTTAGGCAGTTGCTTTCAAAGTTTGGCTGAAAAATATACAGCTGCTTTGCTTCCTGGTATCTGTCTTTGGTTGCAATCTGTTCCTGGTCAGTTACTCCCTTTTGGTGTAAACTTGTAAAAGCCTCTGTGATATCTTTGCTGATTATTGGTGCCTTTCAGAAGAACACAGACGGTTCTTTTTTCTGCTATATACTTGATGTAATTTGCACTCGCTAAATTATTTTGCTATTTCCTAGAATGAAAATTATGTATATGCCCATCTGTTTCTGAATGCCATTCCAGGGGGGGAAAAAACACATTTTAATGGACTAAACATGTCTGATCACACTTTGAATATGAATATCAATGTAATGTGTAAAGTATGAGCAAAAGGATAATATGAAGAAGAAGATACTGAAAGACAAACAATTTGTCTCCAATCATATTGAATATAAATTAGATTAAGATATTTTCATATGTATTAATCAAATCTTAAGGTATTATAGTATAGATTTTAAGTACACTAAAAATCATTCTGAGTTCAATTCAAAGTAAAAAATAGCACTTTAGGATTAAATTGAATAAAAAATATCCTATACAAACTTTTCATATGCCCTTGACTTTAATAAATCCATAGACATTTATATCAGCTGAGGGTCTGATCCATTGTTAGGGTCTATTATTATTATTTTTAATATATTAGGAACCCAGACACACAGAAGTATCTTTTATATGACCAGAGACCTGCTCCTGCAGCCACCCTTGGACTCTAGTTAAATTTAGATTAACACCATATGTGTAAAAAAAAGGAGCTGTAATAAGAACAAAAATGTTCTTAAAACTGTCCCTTGAAACCTTCCCTGTGAACTGAGATGACAGGCTCTCCCCTTTTTAAAGAACAGTTTCTCTCACAAACTGCAAAAAAATATTCAAATTAAAATCATTATTCAAGACTGTTTTCTTATTAGCATACCTACCTGTGACACATCCTTATCATACATCCCACTCATCAGTATGCTGTAGTTGTGTTAGACGTGTGTGCTCATAAGGATCCTTTGTTCTAAAGAGACTGCAGTAATTCCCCTTCCCTTGGTCTTTCTAGCAAGCTTTAGGGTACATGCATTTTGGCGTTCATACTTGCCTGGAAATATTACTCAATTGCCATAGGCCCCCAGGACCAAGGATGACTTCAGAAGTTCCTGTGGTTTAAGTACACCTTTTCCCATAGTTCATTCCTCCCGGGATATGTTGGGGGAAGAGAGGTTGTGGGAGATGGTGGCTAAATGAACACAGAACTGCTGCTTGTTGCAGTGGCTGTATGCCAGAGCACATGCAGCATTTGTAGTAAAACTTCTTGTAAGAGAGAACAGAACTCAGCTTGGTTATTAAAGATCCAAATTTCTGATGAGAGTGGAAAAAAGTAATAGGTACACTTGGTAGGACATTTGGATGTTTGCTAAAAAAGGTCTCTTGCACGTTTCAAGCTGTATAGAATTGTATTTGAATGTTACTCTTTCTACCTTTTCACAATGTTTTTCACTGAAAAAAGTTTAAGTTCAAGAAAAGCAAGTTCTGCCAGACTCTATGAAGGCTGACCACTCTTGTGTAGAGTTGTGGATGTGTTTCAGATGTTTTATAACAAATTATTGGCAAAATAATATCCTCCCACAAAGGGAAGTTGCCCACGTAGATGGAGGCGCTGCATTTAAAGATATAGGCATACACACTACTCTATGTGTTGTTCATGCATCAGCTAAAGTGAAAGGTAAATCGCTGCAGTTTAGCTGTTTTCTCTGAAAGTTACTCTACCACAGTTCAGCTTTTCTCTGCTGTGAGGTAAAAATGCTAAGTTGGCAGTTACCTCGGAGCAGCTGATGCACCCTTTCCTCATTGTAAATCATTCAGCTGTGGGAAGGTGGATGACAGAGCTGTCTAATTTTTTTTTCATGGATGCTATGGGATAGTACTTGTGGAGAGTGCAGAAAGCAACAGGGATAGATCCAGGGTGAGATGCATTGGGGCAATTACACCGCACTTTTGTTCCTGTCCAACCAAAGTTTAAAACAACTGCCTGGTAGTGGCAGCAGCATTTCTGTTCAGGCAGCAGTGATGGAGTAGCTTCCTAGTATCGTAGAAAATTAGAATTGGAAGGGACTTCAGGAGGTCATCTAGTCCAACCTGCTGCTAAAAGCAAAACCATCCCCAAGTATATCATCCCAGCCAAGGCTTTGTCTAGCCAGGTCTAAAAAGCCTCAAGGATGGAACTTCCACCACCTCTCAGGTAACCTTTTCCAGTGCTTTACTACCCTTCTTGTGAAAAAGTTTTTACTCATCTGTAATCTAAACTTCCCTTGCTGCAACTTGAGACCATTGCTCCTTGTGCTGTCATCTGCCACCGCTGAGAACAGTCTAGCTCCATCTTCTTTGGGACCTGCTATTAAATCCCCCCTCAGTCTTCCTTTCTCCAGACTAGATAAGCCCATTTCCCTCAGCCTCTCCTCTGAATTCATGCACCCCAGCCTCCTAACCATTTCAGATTCCCTCCAATTTATCTATTTCCTTTCTGTAGTTGGGGGCCCAAAACTGAACTTAGTATTCCAGATGTGGTCTCACCAGTGCCAAACAGAGGGAAAGAATCATTTGCCTCAACCTGCTGGCAACTCTCCTACTAATGCTGCCCAGTATGCTGTTAGCCTTCTTTGTAACAAAGGTGCACTGTTGGCTCATATTCACCTTACTGTTCACTGTAATGCCCAGGTCCTTTTCTATAGAGCTACTTTTTAGCCAGTTGGTTCCAAGCTTGGAGCAGGTCATGGGATTCTTCCATCCTAAGTGCAGGACTTTGCACTTGTCCTTGTTGAGCCTCATGAGATTCCTTTTGGCTCCATCCTCCAATTTGTCAAGGTCTCTCTGAATCTTAGTCCTACCTTCCAGCATATCTACTATTCCCTCCAGCTTGGTGTCATCTGCAAACTTCTTGAGGGGACACTCCATCCCATCTTCCAGGTCATTGATGAAGATATTGAAAGAAACCAGCTCTGACCCCTGGGGCACTCCAGCTGATACTGGTTGCCAATCAAGCCATTGATTACTACCCTTGAAGCCAGTTTTCTATTCATCTTACAGTCCGTTTATCCAACCCTTACTTCCTTCACTTGCTTGTGAGAACATTTGGGAGACCATATCAAAAGCTTTGCTAAACCCAAGGTATATCACATCCACTGCTCTTCCTTCATCCACGGAGCCAGCCACCTCATCATAGAAGGCAATCAGCTTGGTCAGGCATGTATTGGCCTCAGTAAATTCATGTTGACCGTTCCTAATCACCTTCTCCTCGAAGTCCTTAGAAATGGATTCCATGAGTACCTGTTCCATGATTCTTCCAGGGGTTAAGATGAGGCTGACAGGTTTGTAGTTCTCCAGATCCTCCTTCTTCCTTTTCTTAAAGATTGCTCTTTCCCAGTCATCCATGACGTCTCTCAGTCACCACAAGTTTTCAGAGATAATGGCCAGCAGCTCTGCAATTACATCGACCAACTCCCTCAGCGTCCTCAGATGCATTGTATCTGACTCTGTAGACTTGTACATGACCAGCTTTTCTAAACAGTTCCTAACCTATTTTTTTTTTGCCATTGTTGGCTGCTTGACTTCATGACTTACTATGATCTATTTGATTCTTTCCAAACTCTTTGTTCCACAGGTGCAATGACCTCCTCTCCTTTTTAACAGTATTAACGTTCCATTAATCAAGTTATTCTTTCCTCTGCATTTTTTCTGTCTCTTAGTTCCCCCTGGTAATGTAGTTCCTGGGCCCTGAGGACTGTTTTTAAGTGTAGCTAAAAACATTAACTTAGGTGTAGAAATAACTTTCAGTGAAGTATTGGATGCACAGTTAAGATGCTCAAGAAGACTTACTTTTGTTTTATGAATCTGAAAAAAAGAGATGTATATTTATTTATAATGATTACAGGACTAAAGAAACAATATCCTTTGATTACTTTTGCCTAGTTTGTTCTGTTTTTATACAAAACATATGATATAGAAAAAAATCAATGCACATTCCAATAAAGTTATATTCATTTTTGCTTTGATCTCAGACTGAACAATATAGTCGTAGGCCCCTAACATATTAGCCAAGCTTCTAGTTTGGAGAAAAATATATATTGTGCTATCTGTGATCAGGACTAGATTAACCCTTTAGTGGGCCCTAGGCAAACAAACTCGTGGGCCCCTACTGTTTTCACTCAATAATTATAATGAGTAAAATAAGCACAAGTGGGTCCCTTCTTTACTTAGGGCCCTAGGCATGTGCCTAGTTTGCCTATGTCTTAATCCAGCCCTGTCTGTGATGATTCACCATGCCATTTGCACCTCAGTTTTCAAGATCCTAGTTCTGCTAATGGGGAGCAACACCTAATATAAAAGGAGGCAGCAGCTGCCTCCTTACGGAAGGAACTAGAAAAACAGCAGAAATTAACACCAAGTCACCAGCTGATCTGTGGGAGCTCAGTTTTCCACTTAGTATTATGAACTGCCCTAAAACACCACTTTCAGGAGTGATCAACTACCTGGGCAATGGAGAGGTTTGCCAAGACTGGCAAAATATACACCTGTGTGTCATCTTAGCTCCCAACTCATTTGCTTTTTTTTTCCTTAACTTTTTAATTGAACCATACTTAGGTTGAAATTGCCTTAGGAAACAGCCTGTGAACTCAGGCTTGTTTTCCAAAGCCAGATATATTTTAAGAGTCTGACAAACAGCTGTCTATGATGGATTCTTCCCTATAATGCTATACTTTGAAAATGAGGCTGCTTCATTAGTTTACTCAAAAACTAATGGCCAGTGTTGATTGAAGTAGAACAAAGAATGAGACACTAACAAGCAAATGAGCTATAGCTCTGCAGTTTTACATTAGTTTCATTAACTCAATTGTGCATATAGTTTGTTCTCTTAACTCTTATTCAAAAGCAAGAACAGAGAATCTCTGTTGTATGCATTTTGTAGACAAGCTTTCTAATATCTCCTCTAGTCTTCTTTGGCTGGTATAGATTATTACTTACCATCAAGTCAATCACATGCTGAGTAGTGAACTACTCATCCTATTAAAATTCACAACAACAACAAAAATCTGCTGTTGCAGAAAAGAAGTAATCTAGAATCTGGGATAACATATATTTCTTTGACAGCCTTTACTATTATAGCAAAGATCATTATGAAAGTAACGTTTTTGCCTTGCTTCAGTGCTTTAAGTTTAGAGTGTAGGACTGCTTTTATTTTATAGGAAAACAGAGCTAATTTCACTTTGAAATCTAGCTGAACTTCCACATCAGTGAGTTCTATTATTTATGCTTTTTATGGCATATATCAAATAACTACAATTCCTTCTGAATCTACCCCTCCCCCACATACACCCAGTTATTTGCATCAGTGTAACTGGTATTACTTTAGTTAAATTATTCAAGATTTATAACACCGTAACTGACATCAAAACCTGACACAGTCGTCATTATCTCAGTCTGCTCCATTGTGCAATTTGAGTTACTCATGGAGTTACTTCATTGCTGGCATGGTTAGTTTTAGAGATCCTAGAGTCATTCTTCAACTCATCTCCTTACTTATAGGCTGCAGAGAGCTGTGTAATATGAATGTAATATGTGTAACAGCAGAAGGAACCAGGGGGTAGTCTGCAGAGCTGTGCTGATTGTTAATTTGGACTACAACTCCCAGAAAACCCCAGAGGCTAGGTGCAGGGGAAGAAAGAGCAGCCTGAATATGAAACCTAATCAGTCCTATGCAGAGGAGTGTGCAGTGGAGGTGGAGATTTCAGTGGCTCAGGTAGCCAGGACTATGGACTGGAAGGAGCTGGACTCAGACTTGGGGGCAGCTGCAGGTTGCTGTTTGAGTGCTCTAGAAACTAAAGCAGTGTCACCAACTGGTCAATCGTGATAGACTGGTAGATCCCAGAGCCTCTTGAGGTTGATCATGAGCTGGGGGGGGAGGGGCTGAGCGCATGTGTGCATGCATGCACATGCCACCCTCAGCGCAACAGGTCAGTCAGTGGGGGAGGGAAGGGGTCAAGGCCTGGGCAGCACAATTAGTGGGACTCAGGGCACAAAGCCCAGCCTGAAGTGGGAGGCACCATCTGCCACACACAGATGTAGGGCACGTGCTACCCCCCAAACGTGGGGCAACACTGGCAGCTGCAGCTCCAAGGTAGGTAGTGGGGCTGGTGCAGGGGCAGGCTCTGCACAGCTGGCACAGGGTTGGGGATGGAGCCATGAGCAGCTCGTCCAGGGGGGTGCAGGGAGGGGGGGCACACAGCCTGAAAGGGCACAGGGTGTGTGCCCTGGATCTGCCCATGGGGCGGGGCAGGCTGTGGGCTGGGTGGCACCATGCTATTTCTGGTCGGGCTGTGCTTGGGGCAGGCAATAGCAGCAGTGCTAAGAGTGAGGCAATGGTGTGGGGCTGTAGCCTCCCCAACCCCTGTTCCCAGGACTGCAGCTTCCTGCCCCAAGCGCAGCATGGGCCAGGCCCGGTGGGAACAGCCCAGTGCAGCTTCCAAGTCTGCAGCTGCAGCCCACCCCACACCATGCCTGCCAGTCCCCATGTCCTTGGGGCCGGGGCAAGGGGTGGTGAGGAAGAGGCAAGGGGAGGGGAAAGCTGCACCAGACTGTTCCTGCTGGGCCTGGCCCACGCTGTGCTTGGGGTGGGCAGCTGTGGTGCTGGGAGTGGGGTTGGGGAGGCTATGGCCCCCCTCCATGGTCTCACTCGTGGCACCACTGCCGCCACCTGGCTCAAGCACAGCCCAGATGGGAACAGCATGGCACTGCTCAGCTTGCAGCCCACCCTGTGGGCAGATCCAGGGGCATGTGCTCACCCGTGCTCTCCTGGGCTGCATGTCCCACTCCCCACACCCCCAGACAAGCCATTTGTGGCTCTGTCCCCCACCCCACACTGGCTGTGCTCCCTCCTTCACCACCATTGACGGGGGCAGATTGAGGTCCCAGCAGCGAGGGAGGGAGTGAGGGCTAGGGCTGGGGCCTTGATCTGCCCTGCTCTGCCCCCCACAGCCCTTTCCCCCCCCCCCTCACAAACTTACCTGCTGGGTCAGGTGGGGGACGTAGATCTTGGGTTCCTTTTAAATTCCAAAAGTGATCTTGGACGTAAAAAGTTTGTGGACCGCTGGACTAAAGGCTTCTTTGAGGACACCTCCAGCGGAATTAAGGTGCTGAGTGTTTGTTACTATAGTGTTGATGTTTCTTTACCTTTTACTTATTCCCTCCCTTTGGCCCATTAGGTTGTGACCCTAAGCCAGGAATGGGCAAAATATGGCCTGTGGGCCAGATTTGGCCCACCAACTAACTGCATCTGGGTTGTAGGAGGGCACCTGCCAATTGATTGGAACCGGCCCACAGCTGCCCCTGCAGCTCTCTGCATGGGACCAAGCCCTGCCCACTTCCACCCAGGGCAGGCAGCGCTGCGCTTCTGTCTGTGCCCGTTAGCCTTGGCCTTGGCCCCAGCCCCAGTCAGTATGCACAGCTTTCTGGCAGGACTGCTACCAGTTCAGCTCCCCCTGCCTCCTCCTATTCTTGCCCCTGCTGCACCACCCCAGGTAGGGGAAAACTTCAGTCAGGTGCTCCTGCCCTAGTGGGCGAGGCTCCAGCTCCTGGCCACCTTCTACCCAGTCTGCTATCCTGCTGTGGTGAGTAGCCATCTGTGGGTAGCCAAGTGGGTGGAAAGCAGTGGGGAGCTGGGGCCCCATGCAGTAGAGCAGGAGCTGCCCAGCTTCAGCTCTCTCCCCACGCCCCCTGAAGCAGCACACCCCTGCCCTACCCCCTATGATTTTCTATATAAAAATGGGAATTCCTGTTTGCTTCTTGTGCCAGTTTCTGGGGCTACAGTGGTGGCAGAAATCACTGGCAGTGGTGGAATTCTGAAGGGAGGTCTACCATATGGGCTCAGCAGTGAAGCCAAGCAGGATTACAAGCATGACAGGGGCCCTCAGGAATGTTTTGGAACCAGGTACAGGGCCTAAATGAGACCTTGCATCTCTCTTTAATCATAAGAAGACTTCAGCAGAATCGATGCAAGAGTTTGGCATTGCTCTAAGACAATTAGCTGTAAAGGCCTTCCCACAAGTCAGCCCTGAGACACACGACCTGCTGGCCAATGACCAGTTCGTCATCAATGCCTTCAGTGGGGAGAAGTGGGTCTGCCTTTGTTTGGGAAGCCTCAGAGCCTAGATGATGCCATAAAACTAGCCACTCAGGTGGAAGTGGTGAGAAAACTGGGGGCCCTAGATATCCAAGGTGTCAAGGCAAGGGTGTATGCACATGCCAGAAAGGAGAAGTCAGGAGCACACACCATAACCCCAGAGCTGTCAGCCTTGAAAACAGTGATGGAGACATTGAGAAAGATCCAAGGTGAACTGGACCAGCTCAAGAAGAATATGGAAACCCAGTCCCAGAGCAGACTTTCAACAGGAGAGTCTCTTGAACCACAGCAGATGAGGTGTTGTCATGAGAATGCTGATGGACGCTGGCACTGTGGCAGCCATGATAACTTCCAGAGGGAATGCCCAGAGAGATGGTAGCATTCAGGGGAGGGAAACAGGTGGACAGTAGAGAGGGGCCTATCCACTGCTAGCTGACAGAGAGGTTCACAGAATGAGGTGGTGATTGTTGGTATCACGGGGTGAAGATATTACCTGGAGGAAAATCAGGGAAAAGTTTGTGCCAGTTCCTAGATTCAGGTGCCCAGATATCCATTGTACATAGCTGGGGACAGAAACAACCTACAACAGAGTCAGAAAGAAGCCCTCAACCCTGTTGCCAAGTGGTCAAGGCAGCCGGTGGAGAAGCACTTCCAGTTCTGTGAGAGTGGAGTACAAACATCAGTTTCCAAGGCCTTCATCTGTCATGCAAAATTCTCATAGCAAAGGATGCCAATCCAGATGCCTTGTTACGCACTGACTTCCTAAAAAATTGTCAGGTTACTATGAATTTTGCAAACTGTTTTTGTTCCTTTTTGGGGAGCCATTTCCTCTTGTATACCACAGATAACCAAGTGAAGGCATGTGAATTGGTAGTGGAGAAGAATCTAACAATACCTCCTAAAAGTGAGATGATAATCACCAGCAAACTGAAGACATGGGGCCATGAAGAAGAGAGAGCCTTATTTGAACCCAAGATAAATTGGGATTCCTAGTGGGAACTGCAGTGGTTAAAAGCCACAGGGGTGAAATTCCCATGCATGTCGCTAAACATCAACAAAACCACAGGTTGCATATCAGGGCACTATATCTGGGATGTTTGAGACAGGTGTGGCTGTCCTGCAGGCTGATCCTGGATCAAAGAATTTGATTGTTGTAAGAGTACTGAGGTCAGACAATCACCCAAAACCTTAGAGAGCCAGATGATAATCTTCAGTGGAGTGCAGAAAGATTGGAACACAAGTTCAAGTTAAAACATCATAGCCTGGAGCTCAAACAAGTGAGAGCAATGCAAGAAGTCCTATTGGAATATGCAGATGTACTAAGTGTTGGAGACCATGACCTAGGGCATACAGACTTAACAAAATATCAAATTAATACTGGTAATGCCAAACCTGTTAGATAGGGGCTTAAAAGAGTACCCATCCATTTGCAGCAGGAGTTTGATCAGCAGCTCATTAGGCCCTCTCTCAGCCCATGGACTGCCCCTGTGCTGTTGGTGCAGAACAGGCTGTTAAGGCCTGCCAGTACCTTGAAATTTAACAGACCTCAGCTCCTTGGGTTTAGCCTCCTATAATAGAACATTGGTGGCAGATTTTGTACAATTGCAAGTCCGTTACAGACATTCTCCAGTAGGCGAAGTTCATCTGGACCAGGGAATGTCAAGATGCCTTTATAGAGCTGAAGCGGCAGTTGATGTTATCCCTTATCTTAGCATATCCTGACCCTCAGTTACCCTTCTTGCTGGATACTGATGTGAGGGACATTGTTATTGGAGCTGTTTTGTCATAAATTGAAGGAGGCCAAGAAAAGGTACTAGTCTGTACAAGCCAAGCCTTAAACAAAGCTGAGAAGCAATACGCAACCATAAGAAAGGAATCGCTTGCTATGGTGAGTTTACCAAACATTTTCAACACTTTCTCCTGTGGAGACACTTCACATTAAGAACAGATCACAGTTCTCTTGGTGGTTACACAATTTCCAACAAGTCAAAGGACAATTGGCTATATGGTTAGAACGGCTGACTGAGTTTTACTACCAAGTAGTGCATTGCCGTGGGAGACAGCACCAAAATGCTAATACCTTGTCCCATAGGCCTCTCATAGTGGACATTGAACCTAAACCTGAAGCCATGTTAGGTTCAGCCACTGTCAGCAATAGAGAGAGCCAGAGATGAACCATCTCTGAATATAGGAGAAGGCAGAAGGTTGGCAGATTGGCATACAAGACAATGGGAAGATGCTGACATTGGAAAACTAATAAAGTGGAAGAAAATCGATAGTGAGGAGTTCCCTGAAGAAAGGCAACATCATTTGTGCCTGAAGAGGTACTAGGTAGTGTGGCCTGAGATAAAACTTTAGGCAAGGAGTGCTGGTGTGAAAGCTCCTCAAATCTTCCCAAAGAGTTCAGCTTATTCAAATAGTGGTACTGGAGAAGGAAATACCAAAAAATTCTGCAAGCTCTACATGATTCCAATTCCAGGGGACATTTAGGCATGAACAAGGTCCCATCAAGTTCCATTCCCAGTATTTCTGGTTAAGCTGGAGAAAATCAGGATGTGTATAGGTCATGCAATTGTGTGTGGTGTCTAAAAAAGACTGAAGAATAATCCCACGTCTTCAATGGTCTTCACACAGGCTGGACGACCCCTGGAAAGGATAGCTATGGTTATCTTGGGTCCCCTGACCACTATACCACGTGCAAACAAGACTCAGACTTGGGGGCAGCTGCAAGCTGCTGTTTGAGTACTCTAGGGACTAAAGGCTTGTTTGGGGACACCTCCAGATGTTTGGGGAGAAAGTTAAAGTGCTGACTATAAGTTACCACTGTACTGATGTTTCTTTACCTTTTACTTGATCAAAACTTTTAGCAGGGCAAAGTTTTGATCCCTCTACTCTAAACCTCACTCTTTTGCCCCTTTGTTTCTGCAGCTATTTCTGTTTTTATTAGTCTAGTTCATGATGTGTTTCACTACTTTGAAGTCATTGGCATTACTCCCAGTTTATACTAGTGTGCAACTAAGAAAGTAGCTAGAAGCATCTGACAAGGGACAAAGCAGCAGCATAAATACTCAAACAAATCCACATGTGAAATTTCAGTGCTTCATTTGGAGAAAATAGGTTACTTAAAATTATATGAGAGGAAAGGAAACATGAGTTCAGGAAATATTATTAAGTCTTTGGAGGCAAAAGCCAGAAGAGTAAGTTTTTTATCTGTCATTCACCTATCTTTGCAAAACAATTTTTACTAAGCCTGCCCTCACAGGTCGCTTATCTGAAGAAATTGAAAAAGTGATTCAGTGACCCAATGAGAATATCAAACCTGCAAGTAGTAACTTACCTGCGGACTCCAGAACAACCAAAAGAGCAGAAGGACTGAATTAACTTATTCTTATTCTTTGATAAGTTTTATCGTATTCTTCTTCCAGAAAGATACTGACAAGATACTGACAATGAATACAATTGTGGTAATCCCAAATCAACTCTACAAACAAAAAAATTAAATTATCTATCTACTTAAAAAAGCAAGGGTCCATCAACATGAGGTGAATGATATATAAAAAGATTTAGACCAGTGGTTTTCAACTTTATTTCATTTGCAGACCCCTAAAAAAAGGGAATGGAGGTGCAGACACCTTCGAATTGTAAATGTGGGTATTCACATACTTTTGATTGATCATAGTCATCTTCCCCATACTCCTTAGACATAGTCTATGGACCCCCAGATTGAAAACCAGTGATTAAGACAGACATGCACCCTAATGTAAAACACACGATCTTATTTATTATGTCTTTTTTATAATGTCTTGATCCCCATTCATAATGATATTTTGTGATTATATATGCAAGGATTCATAGATTCATAGATGCTAGGGTCGGAAGGAACCTCAACGGATCATCGAGTCCGACCCCCAGCATGGG
>NW_005842291.1:1639855-1640481 GCF_000455745.1 Alligator sinensis | reverse complement strand
GGGTCAGATGACCCCAGCCAGGTGCCTATCCAACTTTCTCTTAAAGACCCCCAGCTTTATAACTGGTATAACTGTGTCTGGTAACTGTGCTTGGATTATGCTACAAAAGGATTATGCTACCATTCCCTGCACTAGCTAAACTAACATCACCATGGAGCAAACCAGGCCACAATGCACAGAGATGTCAGGCACTCTGATGCTGCTCCTCCACAGCTCACTTCAGTTTCCCGCATCCCACCCCTGGGGAGTGGGTATGATGGCCCTGTGTTACAGAAGGGGAAACTGAGGCATGGAGCCAGAACATGGCTGGCCCAGGCTTGCCCTGCAAACACGGACCAGAGTCCTTTGGATTCTTTGTGCCTACAGCTCCCCAGTCTGTGCTTTGGCTACACCCCTCTGGCTACTTCTGCTCCTGGTAACTCTGCAGGAGTCATTACCGTGGGGGTTGCTAATGTCCGAAGGCCAGATCTCAGTGCATTTTTCCAGGCATTAATTACTTAAGACTTCTGATATCTGTGTGAAGTAGGTTAATATCCCCATTTACAGATGAGGAAACTGAGTCACAGAAGCTTAAAGATGAAATTCATCCATGATGTGAAATGCCGTGTGCTGATGGGCATTGTAGG
>NW_005842291.1:1636164-1639845 GCF_000455745.1 Alligator sinensis | reverse complement strand
CAGCCTCTGTGCTTTTTGGAAAGCTATCTTTTACAGTGACTCTGCACAGCACAGAAGGCAACATATTTAGAAGTAAACCAATGCAGAGGTCACTGGAAATGTATTTCTAAAGCTCCTGGTGTTTACATGTTATTAGTGCAAATTAGCACAAAATCTTTTGAGCTGTGAATGCTCCCACCTTAGGTTGGGAAATGAGGTGCCTCCAAATCATAATGAGAACAGAATTTCATTGCAAAAGTATATTTATGTTCACTTCCTCATCACTTGCCTCAATTATTTGTAATAGCAAACATTTAGGCATGCAAGAGATTAGAATCTGTTTCTACATGAACTGCAGGTCTTGTTCTGTGCTCAGCTTTCCAAGAAAAGTAACAGGATTTTTTGATTATTTGCATTGCTGGTTGATGGCAACTAGGCAGGTGGTGATTTTTGTTCCTGTTACAAATCTTCGTAGCCATTTCTATTAATCACTGCTATGCTACGGGGCTGTGAAAAAGAAAGAAAAAGAAAAATGACCATAGTACCGTTATCTCCTCCTCCGTTCCCCATTCCATTTATTTCACCCACCAGTTCTATCTTATCTTTAAGACTTAGTGAGTGTCTACATGGGGATACTCAGGAAAGTAAAGCTGAGTTACAGCCCTTCTGATGACTTGCTTGTTCAGTGAACTAAGCTCCAATTCTTTAGGGCACTGATAGAGTTTTACAACATCTGCATAATGCGCAGCACAAATGAGTCCCAGTCTGATTAAGACTGCATAGCACTACTGTGATATAAATACTAATATTCAGTTAGGGCAACTAAAGTTATGAGGTGTTGGTTCAGTAAAGTTATTGTACACTAGTATTTGGCATTACTTCTTGGCATGTTCCTGAAAGATACGCTGTGCAGGCCAACATTATGGTGTTGGAGTGTCTCCATGAAAATAGCAATTTTCTTTTCTTTTATTTAATCATGCGTATGGCAGTAAACCAACTGAAAAGGATTCAAAGCTGACATGAATGACTGGTTTCATTAAAGCTCACTTATCCTCATTAAGAATTAGGGCTCAAAGCTCAAGCCGCTTTTGAGCCTGCATTGCATTTGATGAACTTAGAATGTGCTCAGTTGCTAACACAGATCTACTGCTGGTATTCCAAGGGTGCTATGAACTGAATCATTGCATTGATGGCTGTTAGAATTATTATTATTTATTAATATAAATTATCACTTATGCTACCCAGAAACCCAGAAAATTCAGGCCACTATTGTGCAAAAATGCACATACATTGCCGTGCAGATACCGAAATGATCTCTAAACAAAGTACATGTACATTAGCTAGCGCTAAGGTTCATTAGACCTGCTGAGGCAGGGTGTGTTAGCTCATTGTTAAGTGCTGTACTAACCAGAGTTGCACTGATACATCAGTCTATATCCCATTGGCACTGATAAAAGGGGGCCTTTTTTGGTTGATATGGCAGATAATGTTGCTTGCATGCACTCAGCCACAGCATGCACATGGCCAGGAGTGCAGCCCAGCAGCATGGAGAGCAGTGCCCAGCCAGTAAGCTTAATTCGTCTTATATGTTGTTCAGAATACATTTTAAAGATGCTCCTCCTCTCCCTGCTTCTAAAACTATCTCACCCTATTTCTCCATATCCCCTCTTCTGGAAATATGTTGAGATAATTAGTTGTTGCTGCCCCAGAGATGGAGAAAAATATCCCAACAACTAATCAGATATGAATGGGTCTAGAGATAAGCTCTTAGGCTAGGGACAGACGTTCAAAAAGCCTAAGCCTGAATTGATTCAATCTTTGCAGGTTAGTTTAATCTGTCTAGGTTGAATCACTTTGTAACTGTACAAACATCTCCTCTGGGCTGAAAAAATGCCAGCACATGCGTGCAGTGACTCAGGCTAGACGCTGCTGGGGGCACTAGAGCAGTCCGCCCTTCCCTTCCATGGGCTGAGCTAAGGGGGCGTGGCCAAGCCCCTGCAGGACACTTTGATTTGAGAAGAGTCCCCCCATCCTTGATAACAGAGAATTTATCAGGTCTGTTATCAGTACAGGCAACCCCCGTTTAACACTGTTTCACTTAGTGCTATTTTGCTATAATGCTCATTTTAAATTGATACCTGATTTTACTTAGCACTCTGTGAGTTTTGTTTTTGGATAAATAATCAGCTTGTGGTCATAGCTTATGGCTATGAAAAGAAATCACACTTTAATATTCTTCAAACTATATTCTCAAAAACTGCTTTTGCAGTCAAAACATTGTACTTGTTTGCCAAGTTTAGTTAAAGGCATTTTCTGAAAATGTTAGGCTCAATAAATGTTATCACTTTTTCAAATACTGATCAAAATAATCCTTGACATTTCTTCCAAGTTTTCCAAGACTTTTTTGATAAATATTCTCCAGGATTTGTTTTGTGTGCGTGTGTCTGTTACCAAGAAAATAGACAACAAATACGCTTGATACTTATTTGAAGGAGTGTTATAAAAATGAGGCCAGATACAGATTAAATATAATACAGTCCTACAAAGTAAACTAATTTAAGAGATTACCTGAAATTGCTCATCAGTTATTAAAATTCCCTATAAAATATTATGTGAGTGTTTTCTGTAAAATAAGTGAGAATAATGCCATGAGTTTAATTAAATTCTGTTGATTAAATTCTGTTGGTTCTGTCTTCTATATTCTGCTCATACAGTGACTCACTGTGTCATCTTGCACAGCTTGCTTACCCTCTGTTTCCAGGTCCACACAAGCAGGGGCATGCCCACAAATAGTAGCAGCACAAATTTGTGCCTGTACTTTGTGCTGCAGTGCATGGCCCTGTCCTTGTGCTTTGCAGTGCAACACATTGTCCTGCTGCTCCATGTGCTGCAGGGAGGGGAAGGGGCGGGGGCTACTTGGGGCACATGGAGATGTGGGAGCAGGCAGCCCCCATCTGCACACTGTGGAGCCTCTGTGCGGAGGCACCCTGCACCCCAGCCAGCTGCTCCCCACCTGTGCTCTACAGTGAAGCCCCCACACTGAGGAACTAGGAGAAAGGGGAACAGCCATCCCCAAACTGCATGCTCCCCTATCTTGAGGCACACTGCTCCCCAGCCAGGTGGGGTGTGCCTGGCTGGGGCACAGTGTGCTTCAGGACAGGGGCTCCGCATGCCTCAGTGCAGTGGAGCCCCCTTACTGAGGCATGTGGAGACAGGGAAGCAGGCAACCCTGGCCCACCTGCTCTCCCATCTTGAGCCACCCTGTGCCCCAGCCAGTGCAGGGTGCCTCAGCACAGGGGCTCAACAACACATAGAGATGGGAGATCAGGCTGCCCTGGGCTGCCTGCTGCCCCATTTCTGCATTTGTCCCAGCACTCACCACTTTGATGTGGATTGCACTATTTATTTTTGTGCTACTGGGAAGTCCTGGTAGCAAATTTTGCCCTGGCAGTGCAAATTAGCAGTGTCACACATTGATTAATGTGCAACTCGTGTGGTTTCTGGTGCTGCAAAGAGGTTTGCAGTGCCCCCAACCACACATACCTGCATGTCTGGATTCAGGCTTTCTGTCCCTCTTCAGGTGCGTAACACTTAACTGTAGAGATGCTATAATTCTTAATAATCATTTGTGAACTCTATTATAATCTCCAGTTATTAACAAAATGCAAATACAGTATACAGTTTTAGTCTCTGGATCCTAGG
>NW_005842291.1:1619986-1636152 GCF_000455745.1 Alligator sinensis | reverse complement strand
AGGAATGCCCTATGGAATCTTGAGCTGAACAAATCTGGTTGGTTCCCAGATCCACTCGCAGTCTTCGTTGGGCTCATTTTCTAACAGTTTCTTCCATCTTGGATTCTTATGAAAAATGGTGAAAGACAGTGAGTGTTTTGAAAAACCTCTCTAATTGTAGTATTATTACTACTCTCAAGATTCTGTAGAACCCGTATTTTTCAACACTCATCATCATCACCAGCAGTTCCTCACAGTGGAGTATGATTGTTTTCCATGATTGTCTTACCTATGAGTCCAAAGATAGCTGATAATGCCTATCTGGGATTGACAGACTGTTGCAGCTTGGGCACATTTTTCCATGCAGGGTGGGTGGCTCTGGGTTCTTGATTTGGTACCTGACATGCTGTTTCTGCTGCTCCTGCTTTTCCATCTTCTGTTGTCATTGTAAGGTTTCAAAGTACTGAGATCCTTGCAGTAGACTCTTCCTCCACAGGGGGTGTGGGGTGGTGTCCTGGGCAATAGTCTCCCATGAGTTGAAGTTGGTATTGCATTTTTTCAAGTTAGCCTTGAGGATGACCTTGAAGTGCTTTCTCTGCCCTCCTTGACTGAGCTGGGAGACTAAAACTTGCTTCAGAAATCAGACATCCAGATGATGTAGCCAGCCCAGTGAAGTTGATGTTGGATGATCATCACCTTGATGCTCGTGGTGTTTGCTTGTGAGAGGACACTAGTATTAGTGCATCTGTCTTCCTACTGGATTCAAAAGATCTTCCACAAGCACTGGAGGTATTTCTCCAGTGGCTTGAAATGTCTCCTGTACATTTTCCACATCTCAGCTTCATACACTAACGTGGGGATCATGACTGCTTGATAAACCACGAACCTGGTTTTGCACCTGTTGTTATGATCTTTGAACACCAACTTCCTCAGTCCAAAGGCTGCACTTGCACTTTTGAGATGATGTTGGATTTCTTCATTGATGTCAGCCTTCTACGAGAGATGGCTTCTGTGGTATAGGAAATACTCAATGTTTTCCAGAGTCTCACCATGAATTTGAATTACCAGACCTGGGGACTGCTCATTAAAAACTTGTTGATGGTGACCTTTAGTCTTCTGAATGTTAAGCTTCACTCCCATTTTCTTGTATGCTTCAGTAAAGATGTTGACAATTACCTAGAAGTCTGCTTCTGAGTGAGCACAGACTACAGCATCATCAGCATACTGGAGCTTGATGATTGTGGTCAGATTGGTTTTGGTTTTAGCTCCGAGTTGGCTGAGATTAAACAGTTTACCATTAAAAACCTTTGGCTGTCAACCAAGAAGTGCTGTGGAGGATACTTCTGAAGTATGGATGCCTACCAAAATTCATTACCATTCTTTGCCTGCTCCATAACAGTATGCAAGTGGTGGTACTCAGTAATGGATCTACCTAGATCCCCTTGAGGTTAAAACAGGAGATAATCAAGCCTGCATAATCACTCCAAAACCTTTCTTAATATTCCTCACTGCGATGCTACATCTGATTACCAGCGAGCTTCCAGTTGGAAAGGAGCTAAACTACCAAAAGGATAGTAAACTGTTTAATCTCAGTTGACACTGAACTAAAACAAACAAACAAACAAAACTTTTCATCATTATCCAGCAGATGACACAGGTGTATTTAATGTGTTTCATCCTCCAGTTTTGGTCAGAGAAGGTGAAGCTCTTATGGCTAAAAGCTGTTTTCACAAACAATATCAGGGAAATTAAAGAAGGAATTTTAAAGGTAGTATCATAAAGCAATAGCCATTAAAGATTCAAAATCTGTCATCAGAAAAGGGTAGAATGTATTGTATCCAATTGTGTTATCATGACTATCACATCCAGTGGCTGAACTCAAAGCTCCCTTTAATGGGAGAACCAGTTTAGGGCAGTGTTAGTTTGCAGGATGGAGGGGTATTTTCTCAGGCCAGTGAGAATCCCTGTCCTTAGTCCTCATCTTCCTGTTCCCCCTTGAAAATCTCTGGGACTACATTAGTGTTTTAGCAGGACCTCTAATTTCTACTGACAAATGTTGACTTAGCAATCACTCTACAAGGTGTTAGATGTTTAATATATTGAAATGTTCCTAAGTGAGCAACTATCAATATTAAGCTAACGTGTTTAAGAACTCTAATAAATATGGTGAGGCATTTATAATGTAGAGGAAAAAAAAGACTGCATTGTATTGTAATTGACTGATAGTCATCTGATTTTAGGTATCTTTCCAATAGGTCAGTTCTTCCCTGCCTTGCATCCCATCATGGGAGGATCTTAAAAACAGGGATGCAGATAGGGTGGTGCATCATCATGTATAACACAATGCAGATTTTTTTCCAGGTAAAAATAAGCTAGAAGATTTGCTAATATGTTAGGGGCCTTTATATAACTTTATTCGATTGTTGGTATTAAAAACATAATGAACTAGACAAAAATAGTCAAAAAATATATTTTCTTTAGTCCCCTAGTCATTATAAATAAATGTACATCTGTAGTACTGTTAAAAAAGAGAGGGGGTCATTAACACCAGTGGAATGAAGAGTTGGAAAGAATCCGGTAGATTATAATGAACCATGAAGTCAAGTGACTCCCTCATTGTTTCATAGTTTCATAGTTTGTAGGATCGGAAGGGACCTGAGCAAATTGACCCCAGCAAGGTGTTCGTCTAACCTCCTCTTAAAGACCCCCAGGGTAGGAGCCAGCACCACTTCTCTTGGAAGTTGGTTCCAGATCCTAGCCACCCTGACTGTGAAGTAGTGTCTCCTGATGTCTAGTCTGAATCTACCCTCTGCCAGCTTGTGACCATTATTTCTAGTCACTCCTGGTAGTGCTCGGGGGAACAGGGACTCCCCCAATACCTGCTGGTCCTGTCTGACTAGTTTGTAACGGGCCACTAGATCCCCCTCAGCCTTCTCTTGTGGAGGCTGAACAGGTTCAGGTCCCTTAGCCTCTCCTCGTAGATGCTTGAGATGCATCTGTGGATGCATGACAAGGTGCGGTTGGCCTTCCTGACTGTGTCCCCACACTGTCGGCCCATGTTCATTTTGGCATCAATAATGACTCCAAGATCCTTTTCTGCCTCTGTGCTGACAAGAGGGGAGTTCCCCAGCCTATAGGTATGCTGCTGGTTCTTCCACCCCAGGTGCAGCACTTTGCACTTGTCAGTGTTGAAACCCATCCTGTTCTCATCCGTCCACCCCTGTAACCTGTCTAGGTCCAATTGCAGCCTATTCCTCCCTTCTAGCATGCCCACATCCCCCCACGTCTTAGTGTAATCAGCAAATTTGAATAGGGTGCTTTTTACCCCCTCGTCCAAGTCACTGATGAAGATGTTGAACAGCGCGGGTCCGAGGACCGAGCCCTGGGGACCCCACTGCCCACATCCCTCCAGGTTGAAAATGACCCATCCACCACCACTCTCTGGGTGAGGCCCTCCAGCCAACTAGTGACCCATTTGACTGTGTAGGTGTGGACACCACAGTCCCCTAGTTTTTTAATGAGAATGGGGTGAGAGACAGTGTCGAAGGCCTTCCTGAAGTCCAGAAAGGCTACGTCCACTGCTACCCCTGCATCTAAGGATTTTGTGACCTGGTCATAGAAGGCCACCAGGTTGGTGTGACAGGACCTGCCTCTAATGAACCCATGTTGGTTGCCCCTAAGCATAACCCCCCCTGCTGGCCCCTTGTGGACATGCGCCAGGATAATTCTCTTAAAAAGCTTACCCAGGATTGAGGTAAGACTGACTGGCCTATAGTTTCCTGGGTCCTCCTTCCTCCCTTTTTTGAAAATGGGAACCACATTGGCCCTTTTCCAGTCCTCTGGCACCACACCAGAGCACCACGAGTGCTTGTAAAGCCGTGCCAGGGGTCCCACAAAGACCTCTGCAAATTCCGTCAGCACTCTGGGTGGAGATAGTCAGGACCTGCTGATTTAAATACGTCCAGTCCCTCCAGAAGTTCCCTGACTAGATCCTTACTGACCCTAGGCCTGGGTGTGCCTCCCCTGTTGCCTGAACAGAAATGCTGCTGCCACTACCAGGCAGCTTGTTGTAAACATTGGGTGGACCAGGATTAAACTTGGGGGTGGAGGATGATACTGCACCACTGCATCCCTCTGGAACTGCCCCTGAATCCCATCAGTTGGACTGACTGTTAAGTAAGGTTGTAATTTAGCCTATTCATGTATGAAAAATCAAGGAAAGTATAGTAATTCTAGCTATTAATTAAATCAAATCACAACTCTTATTTTTGAGATCTGAAAAGAAAATATGGTTTAATGGCAACAGCAAATGGCCACAGTAAATGATTCTAGTGTGTGAATCTTTAATTTACTAATGCCCATAAGGTACAAATTTTTCATTCCATCTCCAATATACAGCATCCAAATTCCTCTCTAATGCTTATAAAGTAAATGCTTTGATTCCTCCCTAAATTAAATGATTTAATGTTATTTTAATGTTGTAAAAAACATTATTTTCTACAAAATAAATGGCCATTTTTTATCTGTCAGAATGATGGCTGATTATCTGTGGTTTCAGTCAGCTGTTGCCCAAATGGAAACAGCATCTCCTCCCTAGTCTCATGGTCACTGTTTTTTCTAAGAGAGTCTTCCAATTATTTTATGGGTGCAGCATCCACTGAAGTCTACAAGAGCTTTTGATATTGGTGTTATTGTAGAATCCATACATAGGTTACCTTCTCTCAGCTTGCCAGTTTAAGGTTTACTCATGGTGCTTGGTGATAGCCAAGCAATGAGTATCATCTGGAAAAAAAATTAAAAGTCCTTGAGAACATTATTTTATTCCTTCTTAATTAAACCCTCAATAGAGAAAGTGAACTGTAAAACAAGAATTTTTCTTTCACTTATGAAAATAAAGAAACATTCAAGTCCTTCTATTTGTTACAAACCTGAACTTTACTTATTGTAGAAGTCCAGTAAAGTCAGTGGGGGAGGAAAGATGATCTTGTAATTAAGGCACAAACTTGGGAAACAGCATAGCCCGGTTCTATACCTGATTTTTTCATGGTCATTATGTGACCTTTTACTTATTGTCTCAGTTTCCCTGTTCTATTTCACAGAGACACTGAGAGACTTAGGGAACAAATCTTCTTGCTTAAGTAGCAGGAGACTTCCATTAACTTAAATTGATTTGTTTTCCTCTAATGTATATTTAATAGAGTATTTAGCCCTTATTTATTAGGACCAGATTCTGTAACACTTAGAGGAGAATATGACCATATGAGTCACCCCATTTACTTCATTGGGAATACTTGTGTGAATTCATGTCACTCAGCATGAGTGAGAGAGGTGGAATCTAGCTCTTAATGATTGGTGCTTGGATGTTATGAGGATGAGTTGCATAGAAAAGAGCAAAAAAAATTAGAGTTTAATATAAGCATCTCCAGTTAACTTTAATATAAATTATTCACAGGCAAAAAAGGATTGTATGGACCAAGATTTTCATGACTGCCCAGACTAGAAACTGTGCAGAATTAGACAGCATATTTTATGGCTTTTCAACACTGAAAAATTATTTTATTATTACTTTTAGGAAGTACTAGTGTTATTTTGGGGAGTCTTTCACAAAGAAAATGCAAGGAGCACATCCCCATAATTAGTGACATTGTGACAAATCCTATCTAAAACTCTATACCAGCTACAGGTTTTATTGTTGATTAGTTAATGGATGCTATCACAGAGGCTTAGCAAAGTACGTACTGCACTTTGATCATTTTCTTCTGGGCCCTTAACTTCTATGACATCCAGTGAAAGGAAAATCCAATTGATTTACTGTTTCCAAAGGTCAGTACTACACAATGCTGTATCACAGTGAACTCTGCATCTTACTGTTCAACCATTTTATTAAAAACCTAGCATGAAACAGCTCATGTAGCACTTTTCAAGATTAGTTTTACTTATGCCTGGGGTAGATATAACCCATCATACCTGGAAAATTGTTTCACAAACTTGGGAAAACAAAACCTGTAGTAACTGACTTTCCTTACTAGATATTTTTGTCCCAAGGATGTTTCCACTCTGTTGTTGTCCTTCTTTGTTCCACTTCCAATTTACAGTGCTTGGGAAGTTTTTCACACCATACAAAATCTCAGAATGTTGTAATTTTGAAAGCACAACCAGAAAAAAAAGCTAACTCTTCTGGCCTGTCCTTTAACCTGTTCTTTAAATTATTACACACAAGCTTTTATGACTTAAAAAATAAATAATTTACTTCTGATGGGGAGCTAGATTTCATTCATCGCATGAACCTACAGCAATAGCAGCAAGTTCTAGGCAGCTTTTGTTTTTGTTTTTTTCATTTTCAAATCCGGGACTAGGCATACCTTCCTCCTACCAAGCTTCCAGACCCAGCACCCTTTAATACTATTTATTCTTTAATAAAGTGTTTGTTTGCTTTTTGTTCATTCAGATGAGTTAGACTGTAGCAACTAGGTACATCCTAGTACATCTTTTGAGTAAATAAACACATCTCTGTCATGAAGGCTTTACTCTAGTCCAGGTAATGCCCTTTCCTTCCACAAGTGCACTGAATGGTTCAGAAAAGTTATATTTTGGTTTGAGCTGTCAAAGGGTGACTCTTTCACCACTACACACTCCATGGAAATTATTCTGGATAATGGTTTGATTGACTATTCCTGGCTGCAGCTACTCAAAGTCAGACCTTTGTCACAATGAGTTTTTCAGTTTCTTTACAAGCCAGGCTGTTTGAATTTGGACACATCTAACTGCTTTTCTGGTGGCATACTTTTGTGTGGAAGGGAAAAAGTATTGTCTTGTCTGGTCGACTTCCTGTCCGTTTTGGTCCCTGAAGTACCAGTGATGAAAAAGGAGAGGGTTTTTTTTTATCTTGGATCCATAACCACATTAGTTAGGTAGAGAGACCAAGTGGCAGCTATTGTTTTATGACTTGTTAATGCCTGCTTATGGGAAGGGAAGTTGCCAGCTTCTCTCAGATTAAACAATGTTAGGCTTTGGCTCAAGAAGCCACATATGGCTATTATATGTTTTCCTTTCTGAGAAACAGTGGGAAGGCTGTGGCAAAGCAATTAAGGCATCATCTATAATTTGCTCTAACCTTTTTCTTTTGGCTTTAGACCTGGGTTTGTTATGGTGTTGGCATGCTGATTTACCACCGCTTTATTATAAATGATGATGTTCAGGTTGGCAGGCTGATGCTTTTAGATTTATCATCAGCTTTCAATAAAACTGGCCACATGTTGTTGAGGCAGCTCAGCTGGAGTAAATAGCATTAGTCTTGGTTGTCTCACCTTTTATTCTCTTAGGGATCCCCAACAAAAGTGTTGATCATTAATGTAACTCCAAAAGATTTTTTTATGCAGAGTTTTCAAGTTTTAAGGTATCTATTCTCCCATTCAATCTGTATGCAAAGCCATTCTGGTAACTCATCAGGCTCTTATAAATGTGCAAAAGGCATGCAGATAAATCTCTGCACATCACCACGTCTCAAATAGTGCAAAACATTTCTTTTCCCAGTGCTTGCCTGGAATAAGAATTTTGTTGGGTGGTAGGAGGAAAAGAGAGTTAACTATTTCAATCCTGATCAGATAGCATGTGATGGGATGTGAAAGGCATCAGACAGGTACATCAGGAATATATCCCCCAGCTTTTGTTCAGGCCAAAAAAATCATACACCACTGTGCCTTACAGTTAACACTGTAACTATGCAAAAATATTTACCAAAGACAGTACCAGGAAACAGGCTTAACTTAATTGCCTAACAGAAATTAAAACCTACAAAAGACAGAAGTTTAGAATTTTCCTTGTACTCCTCAAGGAGCAAAATATTTTTAAATTTCTGTTCAGAGCTGCCAATTTTGCCTCAAACTACTCCATTTCTGTTTGCTAACTCTTGTTTTTCTACAGTTATTATTCAAAACCATCTGCTTCAGAGCCTCTCTGGTCAATCCGTTAAATTTCTATTTACAAATGTTTTCAAAACGTGTATAAATTATGCAGTAGACCTGAAGGAAGCATTCTGATTTATAAGATAATTATGCGTTGGAGGATGCAGGCAAAAGTACCTTTAAAAAAAAAGAGTTATAAAGCAGTACTGCATATATACATCAGTTGATTAGTAACACACATTAGTACATTTCTGGCAATTAACAACCACTACATTAGCATAGTGACAATTTAAAAAAAATTCAAAGATGTAAAGTCATACTATAGATGTACATCAGATGTATAGCAAAATTACTGTTTGAAATTACACATTACAATTACAGCTTCTGCTGCCCAAGATGCAGTACCAGAAAATAATCTTAATTTAAGAAATGATGGCTAAAGAGAAGTTAAGAACTAGAAGAGAAATGGATTCAAAATGTTCTTATTAAAGACAGAGCTAAATCTAGCCTGCAGTCTCAGGACTTTATAGTTATATCATAACCACGGAGGGAAAAGAAAGTATTTACTCCAATTCTTTATGACTCTAGACTTGAGTTCATAGTAAATAGAGATGCTGTTGATTGCCAGAGAGATGGTGAGGTGGGGGTGGTGGGTGATGCCAAGCACAGGAGAGTGGGGGTATGGACCGCTTCAGAATTCTGCTGGCATCTCCTCTAAAATTAGGACCCAAGGCAAATGTCCTGCTTGCCCCTTAGTTATGCAAATGGACTAAGGGTTTGATTCTACAGTTGTTTATAAAAGTGAGTACACCTACTCTAGAGTGTGTGACAGGTATTAGTATATATTTGAAGTGGGGAGGAACATGGGTATAGCAAGGATACGTGGCTGTTTACATTTGAGCACGTTGCTGGTTAGGTCCCTAAATTACAATGGGTGAAATCTTATCTCCACCAAAGTCAATTATAAACGTTTTAACTTCAGCGTAGCCAGAATTGTGTCTGAGATCGACAGCGGTTTTTCCAGAATATTTTCCAGGAACACATCCTATTGCAGACCAATTGCTTACCAATCTTTTCTTTTCTCTTTTGTAAATCAATGATTTTTTTGCTTTCAGCGAGCCCAGAAATGTCAAGAGACTTCTCTGCTTTATTACATACTCCTGTAAGTTCAAATAGCTTTTAAAACTTTTTTTCTACCAAGTTTTGCACAATGAAAGTTTAAGCTTCTTGGCTACATCTTGGACACCACACTACATCTTATGCACCACAGTCTAGAGGAAACATAAGTGCATAAGTCATAAAGCTCTAAGTAGTGGGGGCTTATAATAAAATTTCCAAAAAAAGCCCCCTAGCAGAAAGCTATGTCTGAAAGCTTTGATTGTTTTAAAGAACAGCACATCAGACATGCAATATTTATTTGTTCTACCTGCTTTCAAGACAGCCCTGCCAACAGTGATCTCTCATCTCCAACTCTACAGCCCAGCTTGGAACTTTTCTTGTCAAGCAAGCATGGTCCAGAGTTGTGGAAGTGAGCAACATAGGGCTGGAAATTATTTATTTTTTATGAATGTATGCCTCTCAGCGTATTGAGAGATACAAGTCAGTGCTTTTGGCAAAGCTCAGTTTAATAATATAATGTAGCCAAAGGGCTGCAAAAGGGCTCAGAAAAATTAGTTAGTCTATATGATTTTCTGTTGATAAAGCATGTAATGCATTCTCAATCATCTTCCACTTGTTAATATTATGAGTTTTGATACACAAGGTATGATGTGGATGCAAAGAACATATGTATTTCAGCATATATCTATATATATATTGTTGAACAAGTCTTCATTCTCAGTGAAGTAATGAAAACAGTTTTAAAATGTATTATTGACTCAAATCTGAAATATTTTACTTCAGCAGGGGAGCCTGTGCTTGAGCTTATCCATGAAGAAGGTGTTGCTTTAGCTACTGGTGATTAATATATCCTAATGGGCATTAATGATTAATATTCTAAAATGATTTCAGGTAAAATAGTAATAAAGATGTAGAGCAGTAGAAAAGAGCATTTCAAATTCTGCATAGTTAGAAGTCTGTTCACTGTACTGAAAAAGTGTTATGCAGGATTTCTCTAAAAGATACCTCAGTACAATTTCTGGTCCATGTATGTTCACATAATGCAGCCTCCAGTTTAAGGAACACTATGATGCATCCATCTTGAAATTTGCAAAAGAAAAAAAGCCAACAACTCCCTCAAGTCCTTTTTGTGAATAATATACCCCCTACTGCACCGATCACTCTGGACTCTAGTAAAATACCTTGAGTAGGAGGCAAAACTAATAGTTTAGTAAAATGCATTATTATGTACACAAAATCTTCCAGTAGCTGGAAGCCTATAAGATCCCAGGTGGAGCCTTCTTGGGTAATTATCGTTTGAACACTCTTTTGTATATAATAGCCACTATACTTGCACCTCTGGAGGGCTTCGGTTCATCTAAAGCAAAAGCAAGTGGTTCCCAGCCAGATTTCTTCTTTATTGTAAAGTGGATCCAGTGGCAGAGATTTATTTAATTGAATTGATTAGCCCCAAAAATTCCAATACTCCTTTTGTGTATCATATTTTAGATATGGAAAATACTTATTGTAGGGTCTGTAGGGATGAGGAATTGCTCCAAACCCTAGAAAGTAAATGCCAGACCCTCGTGCTTATATACACTAAAGAGCAATATTCCATATACAGGTATGGTTTTTTCTTCACCATCTTGTGAAATATTTCTCTCACATTCATTAATACTGAATGGCTTTAGCTAGAAAGAGGAATGTATTTCCGTGTCTAACAATATGAGAAAATGTATTTCCCATTCTTCATGGACTATATTAAAATTCATTTTCAGTATAACAGTTAAAAAAGTGAATATGATTACCTTTTTGAACATACAATATTAGATGACAAAAGGAACAAAATATCATTACAAGTAATGCTATAAAATCTAGGAGAAATGTTGTTAAGAGGATTAGAAAGTTGATGATGGCCAAGTTTAGAAAAACATCAAGGAGCTGTTTCTTTTACACCTGATCACAAGGGAGAGAAAATGCAAGTGGCATTAGGAAGAGAAATTTCACTTGAGAGCCTGCTGCTTTTGTTCTGGATGCTTATGTTCCACTTCATTGCATTCAGGTTGGCTAAATTTAAGGAAAGGAGTCTGACTTGAACTTCCACGAAGGAAATGCATTGGATTTTAGTCAGACAGAAGATTGCATGCTGTTTCATTGGATCTGTGCAGAATTAGTGCGGGATTTATACTCTCAAATCTATAAAACACCCATAATATATCAGAAACAGACAATGCAAAATATTGCCTTACGTTCTTTCATCCATATTGTTAAAAGAAAACTACAGTATCTTTGGATGGATTAAACTATTTTTATAGCCCAAGGTTGTCTAAAGATTTTTTTCATGTGCTAACTTTTATGGTCAGCAATTGTATTTGTATTGTCTCCAATATGTAGGCTTTTTAAAGAGCTTTTCTGTAAATGAGAATACAGAGGGAAGGTTCCTGTTGTTGTTGTTGTTGTTACCTTTATGGTAAAGCACCCAAAGACTTGAATCGGTATTGCAACTCCATTGTTGCACTGTATTCATGTTTAAAGGGGAATAGTCATAAGGGCAAAGCAGTCAAGATCATACAACAAAATCTAAGATAAGCAAGGGAGCTTGAAAAACAATAGTTGGAGGGCAAAGGCCATCAACATAAGACCCTAAATTGAAATAGCAAATACAAGCTGACTCCTACACAACAGATATTTTGGTAGAAGTGCACTGTTTCTGGAATAACATTTTTTTCTGAAACTCTGATAGGTCACAGAATTTTTAATTTGTTTAATGAGATGGGATATATAGGCTTAGTGTGCAGCATAATTTTTAGATCGATTTGAAAGTTTGAGTAAAAAGTTTAAAGATTTTAAAGCAAATTGGTGACACATAGGGATGCATGCAGGTGCACGTGCACTCCCTGAGTGTGGCAGCGCATCCCCTGTGAAAAGTTGTGTGATTGCTGTTTGCTGCCACTCCTCCCTCCCGCCGACACCTCTAGCAGCATCTGCAGGTGGCCCACGATCACCACTGGCCACTGCTGCCAGCGGTGTCTGTGGGTGGTTGCCAACCACTGGTCGGGGCTTGCCACCCCCCCTGCCGCCGATAGCACTGCAGCTGCCTGTGGGAGCTCCCCGCTTGCCACCACCATGCTCCCACTGCTGACAGCACTACCACCATCTGCGGGAGCTCACCATGCTTCCCTGCCTCCGGAGGCACGCAGTGTTCATGATAAAGCAAAATCATCCTGGTTTGCTGCCAGCAGAGTAATAGCATGAAGGAAACAACTGGAAACCCAGGTTTATGGCTGATCTTGATTCCTGAATTCAGGGGCTTACAAGATTTGGTAATACTGTAGAGTAACACATCCATTCTGCTGAAAGAGGGTAACACTGGCTTCATGTTTAAAGATCTCCTTTGTTCTCCACTCAGAAGTGTGAGTGTAGACTTTGGGTGTCTACAAATGTTACATTTAGATAAACAGTATCTAGTTTAGTACAGTAGAAGCTCTGGGTGTGCGAGTCGAGTTTTCAGTTACATCTCATCTGACAAGATCTGATTCTTGACCAGTAGGGTTAGATTGGCTTAATGAACATTTGTACAGTTCCCCTGACTATAGAATCTCCCCTGCTGTCTTCCTGGCATCCTATTATGCCTTTCCCTCCCATTCTCCCCTCCAGAGAGGGATGGTTTATGGCTCAACTGGACTTCAGGGCTCCAGCTGAGTCACAAACCAAATTCCTCCACTTGTCAGCCCTGGGCTGGGAAAGACAGCACCTCTTCACAGCACCTGGGCAGAGCAGCTATTAAGATGCTCTCGCCCTTTTCCTCCCACCAAAGCCTGAGCAGGCAGGGAGAAGGAACCTGGCAGCACCCTTGGACCCCCTAGCACCCTGTGGAGCACATCAAAGCTTGAACCGCCCTGTGCATGGGGCCACAGGTGTGGAGCTCTCAAGTGTTGTGCAGGAAAAAAGTGCTTCCCCCATGGCACTTGAGAACACGCTGCCTGCAGCCCTACCTGAGGGGCTGCGGATGCTGGTTTTGAAGTACTTTGGGAGAGGGAAGCCCCACGCAGCAATTGGGCACCCTGCTTATACAGCCCCAGGCGCAGGACTGCAGATGACCACTGCGGAATGCTATGGGGGAGGGTAAAAGCCTTTCACTGCACTTGAGAGTACTTCAGGGTTTCTGCAGGGCCTGAGCACCACCAGCTCAAAGTTCTTCTGGGGAAGAGTGGCAACAGCCCTGGCTGACACTTGAACCCCATGCCTGCAGCTTTGCATGCCTGCAGCTCTGTGCACAGGATTGCTGCATGGCCCAGAAGTGCTGCATGGAGATGTTCCACCTGACAGGGCTTGAGATCCCTAAGCTCTGGCAGCAGAGGTGGAGCTTCCCATAGCCGGAGGCACAGGATTGCTGAGGTCAAAGCCTCCTCTGCAATGAGAGCCCCATCCATGTCCACAGTGGTACAGGCACAGCCTCTCCTGCCCTGCAGCAAAGCCTCTGTCCATGGCCAGAGCCCCAGCTTCAAAAGACAGCCTGACTGCTGAGACGCTGAGAAGGAGGAGGTGTTATTAGGACTGGGGTATGGTCCCTTTGATTCTCTGACCTGTTTCCTCTCTGCTGTCACCTGTCTTCACGTAGACTGCAGCACTTGCAAAGTGTTCTAGGACATGCTCTGGGGCTCCTTGGCTGAATACCCTCTTCCCTGCAGTCTGCCTGTAGAGCAAGCAGCCAGCTGGATGAATGGTTATACAACATAGAACCAGTAGGGTTTTCAACTGCTTTATCTAAACTGTTTTCACTTCCACCAGTTCATCTGAACACTTGTACTCACCCTCTGTGTCATTAACTGGGATGTAACCTTCCACAGCCAAAAACAGCACAATTTACTTAAGGGGAAAAAAGTGTAAAAAAGTGCTGGAGACTGGATACATTCCTTCTCCCACATTATAGTAAAGTAGAGGTCAGAAAATAACCCCATATAGCTTACTGTCTTCTATGCATTATTATGATTATTATCTTCATTATAAAAATAACCACTACCCTGAATTCATATACTTAATGAAGAGAGATGCCTTCTGATTTACTTTGTGGCTAGTGAAAAGGCTATTCATGGTTTCAGCACCCAGGTAGTCTCTGTACTTTGCATATTATCACTTCCACACACAACTTTTAGGATTTGAATTGTGGGTTTTCTCAACATGACAATAAGCAGCAGTAAGTAGATCTTGGTCTTAATATGGAAGCCTATTGTTCTGAACAGAATGGATGGTTTCATAGTACCAAGTACTGACTGAGAGTAGATTCAGGCTAGATACCAGGAGGCACTACTTCACAGTCAGGGTGGCTAGGAGCTGGAACCAACTTCCAAGGGAAGTGGTGCTTGCTCCTACCCTGGGGGTCTTCAAAAGGAGGCTAGATAATCACCTAGCTGGGGTCATTTGACCCCACCATTGTTTCCTGCCATGGCAGGGGGTCGGACTTGATGATCTGCTCATGTCCCTTCTGACCCTACCAACTATGAAACATTACTAGACAACTTAACCTGCAGTGAAGGCCAATTGATAAGATAAGGCTCAGATTTTCAAGAAACAATATAAGACATTTCTGGCTTACTTATAAACATTGGGTCCTATTTATTAATTAACATCTGTTAATTCTCTTAGAGTTCTTTATTCAAAACTAAAAGAGCACTAGTATTGCAAGATGCTATACATATACCTAGACTTGTCTACACGTATCTACACTTGTTTTGCTATAGGATATATATGAGACATGTTGTTAACAAGGCACATTAGGGGTAAAATCCCACTCCTATAGATTCATAGATTCACAGATTGTAGAGTCGGACGGGACCACAATGGATCATGGATCGTGTCTAACCCCCTGCCCCTGGCAGGAAATAGGACCGAGGTCAGATGACCCCAGCCAGGTGACTATCTGGCTGGGGGTCGGACTTGATGATCTATTGAGGTCCCTTCCGACCCTAACATCTATGAATCTAGCCTCCTCTTGAAGACCTCCAAGCTAAGTGATAGCACCACCTCTCTTGGAAGCCCATTCCAGATCCTGGCCACCCTTACTGTGAAAAATTTCTTTCTAATATCTAACCTAAGTCCACACTTGTTATTCCTAGTCACTCCCTGGGGCGCCTTAGTAAACAGCGCTTCCCCTATTCCCCGTTGACGTCCCCTAATAAGTTTATAGGTGGCCACAAGATCTCCCCTCAGCTGTCTCTTGTAAAGGCTGAAGAGATTCAGCTCTCTCAACCTCCCCCTGTAGGGTCTATCACAAAGGCCACTAATCATGCGAGTGGCCCTCCTCTGGACTCTCTCCAGATTCCCCACGTCCCTCTTGAAGTGCGACACCCAAAACTGGACACAGTACTCCAACTGCGGCCTGACCAGTGCTGCATAGAGGGGGAGCATCACCTCCTTTGTTGTATTAGTCATGCACCTGCTAATGCACGACAAGGTGCAATTGGCTTTGTTGATGGACTCGTTACACTGCTGGCTCATGTTCATCTTGGAGTCAATTATGACTCCAAGATCCCTCTCTGCCTCCGACCTGCTGAGAAGGACACTCCCCAACCTATAGGTGTGCTGGGGGCTCCTCCTTACCAGGTGGAGTACCTTACATTTATCTTAATTAAATTGCATCCTATTTCTCTCTGCCCATTGATCCAACCTGTCCAGGTCAGCCTGAATCTGCTCCCTGCCCTCTGGTGTACTAACTTTGCCCCATAACTTGGTATCATCAGCGAACTTGGAGAGGAGAACTCAGGAGACCTTTGACCTGAATGAGTCCAAGTTGTTACTCAAGAATGTTACTACATACATGTAATAACTATGTTCCACTGAATTGATTGCTGTATTTGTTTCCTTAAACCATTACATAATAGTAGCTCTACTGATTTTTAAACTTTTACAACAGTGTTTGGATTTCCAGGCATACATCAAAAGGAAAGTATCTTATTATACTAATGTCAGGCATGTTATCAGACCCCATTATCTTAAGTCTTAAATCAATAGCCTCCAATTTGCTTCATGAAACTGGGAAAAAGTTAATCCAAAATGGAATGTTGATAATTTTGTGTCACTTGCCATCTATTTAATCTTTTATTAATCCCTTAGTCTACCAATTAATGAACCCAAAAGAATACTGTTGATTTTGTGAATATGACAAATGTGTCACAACAGATTCTT
>NW_005842291.1:1599084-1619976 GCF_000455745.1 Alligator sinensis | reverse complement strand
AGGGAAAGAAATGGTTTGCATATAGTGTACTAAATATAAAAAATATTTAATCATTTTCAAAATTCAAGAGAAAAAGTGGTTTCAAGCAACATTAATTTTATCCATTGAATAAATGTGAATATACAAATAAGTAAAAAGTTATATCAATTTAATATATTATGAAGACATCATCATTTCCAATTATAAATATTACCATACATAAGCTATTAAGAAAAAACACAAAAGAACAAAATCAGTTTTATGCAGTTCCATCCCATGTAATTTAGTCTCTTGTTAATCTGATCATCTATTTAGTAATTTTCCCATTTATGGAACCAACTCATTTTTATTAATATCAGCAAAACTTCCACCTTTTTGCTTAATCAATATAAGCAGCCACAAGCAGAGATTTAATTAATTAGAGAAGTAATATTCTGGGTGAGATTTAAAAAAAAAAACAAGTAAAATTTATCCTAGAAGTTAACTAGGATAAAAGTTGTGTTATTCAGATATTGGTATTGTAACTGCAACCATTAGTATGGGATGATATGAATGATAAGAAAGCAATACTTTACATGTCAGTGGCTTTCATCACAGGATCTGAAATCACTTGTCAAATATTAATGACTTAGCTCTTGCAATTCCTTTGTCAAATATGTGAATGTTATTTGCTCAGAGCTGGAATATGAGGAAAGCAGAAGTAAAATGACATCCTCAAGGTCAGGAAATTTTCCATAGGAGTGCAATTAACTCAGGGGTCTCCTGAGTTCTCCTCTTCCAGTGAGGACAAGATCTCCTGCTTTTTCCTATTTTTTTCCTACTAAAAAGAAAATTGCACATAATTAAAACAGGAACTTTATGATTTGTAGAAATAGTCTATTTTTAAAAATGCATTCGTTTTTGCAGAACTACTTTGTGTTCATATGATTACTGTGCATCTAACCAGCTAAGTAGAATTGCAAAAAACAAACAAACAAAAACTTTGATTGTGCAACATGAGAATGGCATTATCAAAATAAAACCAGGCACTGCAAAGGTTAGATTCTTACAGCAGGGTAACTTGATGACATGGCATTTCCGTTCTTAGGGTACACTCTTAAGCCCCTGAACGAATACTGATCTATATGCACATTTAACAAACAAGATAATTCAACATTCTTTGCACAGTTAAGCTGGATAAAGCTGATGCATTTACACGCACCAGAAACCAGTGAAGATATGCTAGAGCAAATAGTCATTTTTCAAGAGCAGCATAAAAATGAATTTATGCTGATGCTTGTAACTGTATCGATAATTAACATAGTTCCCATTGGAGTGGGAGTTTTCCATTCTCTTGTTTCCTGGCAGTTTACCTTGGTGGATAGAGCATGGATAGCCCAGGGACTACAAAGCCCTGGGCTGTGTTGTTGGCTTTCCTATTGGCCTGCAGTAGAACAAATCATAAGCTTCTTAGTGCCCCATTTGCCCCGTCTGAAAAATGACAATGATGACACTGGCCTTACTTGCAAGGTCTCTGGATAAAATGGACTATAAAAGCACTTGATACTATTGTTGTTTATTTCTACTTCCTACCACTGTCAGAAAAGGAATTCCTCCATTTTTGCCTGACATGCAGTATAAAGTACAAAATCCTTAAGTTAAGGACAAATAAGGATATTGGCTATAAGTAGATAAGCTGGAAATAACTGAGGGAGTGAGGGGCCTGAGTGTTGGATAGGGCTTTGCGAAGCTTTGGGTGCTGATTCAATTGGGAGGAGATTTGATTTCAAGGAGATTTAGCTGCAGCTGTCAGGGCTTCTGGGGGCTCGTGACAGAGTCCCCCATGCAGTGTGGGGCAGCGGGGGCCTCAGGGATCACCCCCACCTGCTGCCTGGCAGGAGTCGGTGAGTATGGGGTTTGTTTTTTTTAAAGAGCCAGGAGCTGGAGCTGGGTGGGGCAGCCACTGACAGGGCTGGGAAAGCAGGCGGGGGATGGGGTCTGTCCAATTTGGAGATTCAGCCAATTTGGCAGCAGTCAAATCTCTGAATCAGATTCAGATGATTCAATTCAGGACAGTGATTCGAATCACTGAATTGAATCACTGTCCCCCAAACTGGCCCAATCCAAATCCAAAGGGAATACTAGCCATCTCGTACAGGCCTGTTAGATATCAAAAGACTGTGAGTGACCAGTGAAAGAAAGTTTCAAAAAAGATTAACATTCTCCTAGGTTGTGGTAGAGTGAATATATCCTGTAGAAATAATGAGTACCGTTCTATACCATTGTGTCACTCTAAGACCTCATTTAGAGTGTAGTGTACAGTTCTGGTCACCCATGTTCATAAAAAACACAAAACAGAGATTAAGAGGGGCCAAGATCACCCTTTACATTCATGAAGTAAATATTAAGGAGATAATAGAGCCTTTTAGGCTGAAACACAACACTAGCAGAAGGTCATATGAGTACAAACTGGCTATGGATAAGTTTAGATTAGAAATTAGAAAACTTTTAACTATCAGAGGCAGAGATGACCCGAGCAGGGTGCAGGGCCCAGGGCAAATCAGCCTGTGTGGGACCCTGTACCCAGATGCGAGGAAGTCAGTGGCAGATTTGGCCGGGGGGGGATGCTAAGTAGCTGAACACGCCAGATTCGGTGGCAGATTTATCGGTTGGGGGGGGTGGCAAGCAGCCGATCATGAAGCCAGCAGCAGCGTGGAGTCACTGTGGCCACTCTGTCCAGCTTTGCGGGCCCCTCCCCAGCATGGGGTCTGGGGAAGTCACCCTAATTCACCCCCAATCCCGTCCCTCCCCGCCCCCCCGGGATGGCCCTGCAGGGGAGGTAAGGTTTTGAATGGCCTTCTGAGCCAAGTAATAGAAGTAAAGAACCTGAATCACTTAAAAATTCAATTCAGTAAGTTTATGGAAGGGATGTTATAGTAGTTTCTGATTAAAATAATCAGTATGTGTTGGGGTAGAGAGGTAACTCTCTTGAAGTGCAATAGGGAATTCTGTGCTTCAGCACTTTTTCAAGTCAAGTTCTGCAACCAGGAAGGAATTGTTATGTCTTATGGAAACTACTAACTTCTGAGGAGGGAAGACATTTTTCCCCTAGCAAGGATGGTAGAGGGTTGTTGTTTTTTTCCTTTCCTCTCAAGCATAGAGAATTGTCCTCTAAAATCCTTTAAGTATATATAGCTTCCCTGTCCATTCAGTGGCACTGGCAGTGTTGTCGTCTCCCATGCTTTTATCCATTATGTGTTCTTCATAGGATAGTTATAGCAGCTTGTATGTAAAGGTCCAAAGTGGTGATTCTGGTTTAAAGTGGTAAATTTAGGGTTTCCTTGGGTAAATGGTTGTCTGCAAAAGTCGTGAGTAGGACTCGATCACCTAGGAGGTCCCTTCCAGTTCCTATGTTCTTTTTACGCTGGAGAATCTTGTGATTCAGCTTCAAAAGATTATCACTGAATTTTAAGCTCTGCAGTATTCACTACCCACACCCACTACCCGTTAATCTTGATGTTTTCTCTAACTCTGCAGTCACTTACCGCTTACGAACTGAAGTTAGAATAAAATGATGTGCATATTCTGGGGAACACTTAAGCATGTTCTTAGCATTAAATATGTTTTCAAGGTTCATTGACTTCAGTAGGTCTTGAGCATATGGTTTAATGCTGTTCTGGAAAGAAGTGCTATTCTGAATCAGAGCTATGCACATTATACCAGGATGGCAAAAGTATAAAATAATATATTTCTAAAACACATATAAAATCATGTGTTTATACATGCACATATGCACCAGATGGTAGCACAGGACTGTAGGATAAGGATTACACCCACAGTGTTCATTAGCTTTTGTAGTACTTTCCCTCACAAGTTTGCAGTGAAGACAAAGACAACATCATACCACAAATGTGTGTTGAAGAAAGACATCATGTTCTACTAGTTATTTGGTAAAATGGTGACTGAATAGATAAATACCTGAATCTGTTCACTGAATTAAACACACAAAGAAATACTTGTATAGCTGTATGTGAAAATCACAATTCATAAGTCCCATCCAGCAACTATAATGTTTGTTTGCTTACTGCAGTAATTGAGGAGGAAGCACTATCAGCTTTTACAGTCTAGCTGTTGGGGAAGAAACAGCATGCACATATTCTAACTGCCTGACTTACTCATCTCTTAGACTTTCAGTCCCTTAGAATTGTTTCCCAAAGGCCGTGTCACCTCAGTTCTGATTTCCAGTGCACTAAATGGTCTAAAGACTCCCTTTGAACTACCATGCTGCAACCTGGTACATCAAGGATATGGTCAGCCAACGTCCAGGCCATGTTCAGGAACCAATCTTTTACAAAGTATAGGAGGCTGTACATAGTCCAGTACTCTAGTCTGAGCTCCTTTCTCCTCAGGGCAAAGAAAGTTGCTCTAACTACAAGTTTCTACTCCACTTCAGGGGACTGATTCTGATATAGCTCTCTCCATATCTAGGGACAGACATTACACATAAACCAATTTAAATGATCAGAAACTGGTTTAAACATGTAACAGAACAGATGTTCAGTGCACCAGTGTGAAAATGGCTGAATCTGATTTGAGATAAACTTGTTGAATGTAGTATCAGACTTAACTGATTTAGGTCAAACTGGTTTATGGAATGTCTGTCCCAGGCCCCTAAGAGGAGAAGTAATGCATGCATTGGGATACATATCTTTATTATTTAGGCAAAGAAGGCCAGTGTTCCATGTCTGCTTCCCAATTTGACCGTCTATTGGAGAGCTAAGTATAGGTCTTGGAGGATAACAGTATCAAGAAAGGTAAATTAGGAAACAGAGATCTGTGCTGCTGTGACTAAGCTGTTTCTGGTACCTAAGTTAGTCTGTTTAAAGCTATGTAGCAATGTAGTCTTCATGGTAGATATACTTTTTGACATGTCACATACACCTTCCACCTGTTTTTCATCCAGAATGGGTCTGATAAGGTCATTCATATGCTGGAATATGGACAGCTTGAGCTGTATGGCTCTTGAATGAAGCCTCTTAAATCAAAGAGGTTATACAGGCAGTCCTCAGACTTAAGACATAATTGGTTCCTGAAAACTGCATCTTAAGTTGAAACATAACTCGGAACCATTTTTCCCATAGGAAACAATGTTATAAATAGGGATTGGTTCCTGAACCAAGGCCTGATACCCTAGTTTCACCATAAATAACCCAGAATTTTGTACTCAATTATAGATGAATAATATAGCTATATTATGCATTCATATTTTAAATAGCAATCATATTGATTTGGAAGAACTTCTTTGAGGTGACTTTGATTGACTTTTCGGAGGGCTCTTAGTTGGACTTTTTGACGGGTTCTTGGCTGGAGTCTTCTCAGGAGTCCTGGCTGCAGGTTTTTCTGGAATCTTGTCTGTTTTCTTAAAGAAAGTGTCCAAGCAAGTTTGGACAGATGTTCTCCAGGGACATGGGTGATGCAGCGAGCTTGTTCACTGGTGTAACATTGCATCAGATCAAGCATTGTAAAGTCAAAACTGATGTCAGAAAGTTCAAACAGGGTGTCACTTTATATACATTGTAAGTGCGAAACGTTGTAACTCGAAACATTGTAAGTCAAGAACTGCCTTTACTAAAATAATAAACACACTTTTAGCTGATAGAAAATGTTTCTTAACTCAGGATATTAAGGAACTAGCTGAACTTCAGTACTAATGCTACAGGTTTTCCCCTGTTCCAAAGATTCTCCATTTTTT
The DNA here is from genome assembly GCF_000455745.1 of Alligator sinensis. Taxonomy (NCBI): domain Eukaryota; kingdom Metazoa; phylum Chordata; order Crocodylia; family Alligatoridae; genus Alligator; species Alligator sinensis. Next base: position 1,614,266 of record NW_005842291.1, on the reverse strand, counting down.
TAAGGGAAACTTAGGCGAGGACAGAGGACACTCAGAGGACAAGTTGCTGCTTTATCTAGCATCCTGAATACAGTAGGGAAGTGGTGAAGTTCACTTACCCAGATGCCCAAAATGTTTGGTAGCTGGGTATTATTTAAATAGCATTCTCTCTTTACCTCCTGAAATGCTCAGTATTCGTATATGGGATCTTGCCTGGTTCTTGATGCCAGGAAAAGCTTTCCATCTGAACTACTCACAAAGCTGCCTCAATAATTCCTAAATAAATTTAAGTGATCATTTGTACTGCAACCATGTCAGCTCACAGAGTGTCTGAGTTGGAACTCTATCACTGAACACACAACACTATATCTTCCACAAAGCGGTATCCAGAACAGAATCTTTGCCTTCAAGTTAATGATCAACCCAGCCTCCATAGCGCACTGGAAGTAGTTCTTCCATTTTTCATCCTTCTGTCATCACACCCCAAAGACAAGTTGGGGCATACTTTGGATGTCCACAAAGGTCTTAAAGAACATATATTTACCACACTGCTCAGTTCAAAAAAACAAATGCTTTTTTTGTGCCCGGTTCCACAAGGAAAGGCGGCCTCAAAATCTTTGGTCTACCTAATACTTACAGTACTGTCTCTCTAAGTATACAAATAAACAAATTCCAAAATCAGAGTTCACTTGCTCACAGTTGCGGTAAATGTATGGACAGAAGACATATGCCGTATATGAGGAAATCTATAAAATCTCCACCTAGCTGCCTTTGTGCATCTTCTACAAATTGTACAAGCTGGACATTTAATAGTTGTCATCTGATGCTGCCTGTGGTAGAGGGGATTTATTATTGTAATATCCCTGTACCTATTAGTAACCAATTACCATCTTTGCATTTGGACATCACTGTATAGATTTAATCTCTCCAAGTGGACATTGCTATGAGCCTGTGGATTTTGTTATGGCCAGAAGTAGGAAAATTTAGCCAGTCCTTATCTGAAAATTCCCTTTCTTGAAGTTATGACATCCACAGATTCAGCTCATCCTGAACAGATTGAGAATCAGAGAAGATAGAGAATTATTAACCAGCACTCAAATGTTTGTTGTTCATTGAATTCCCTGCTCTTCAAGAATACGGTTCTACTCAGTCTTAAGATTTAATGGTTTCCTTACTAATATACAGTTTTTAGACATTTCCCAAGTCTTGGAAGTTTCAACCAGTGATTTCTCAGAGGTGGAACCGTACCTGCGCTGTCACTAATTAACAGATTTACTCTGCTACTAAGGCTGAATCTCTCTCTCTCTCTGTCATGGGTCTGTGGACCTCATTACAGCAAGAAAGGACATTTTCAGGCAAAGAACAGATATTTTTATTTTTCTTGATTTCCTACTTTCAGTGGATATTTTAATAAGAAAAGGAAAGAAAATGTCATGTGGTTAAAGCAAAATTGCAGATTTGTAGTCAGATAAAGGGTGGTTATAAAAGGGACAGTAATTGATTTTTCTCTCACTGAAAGAAAAGTAGGGGGTGACTATATAGAACAATGTGAAATCTGGGTCACTGCCTGCTGATGCCCTTATCCCTGTCCCACCCTGCTGCAGGCTGCAGGGAGTCAATGGCCTGGTCCATTAATGACCTGTTGGCTATTGTTCTTTACTTGGCACATGTTAACAATCACCTGTGAAGTAACAGTTAGTGTTAGTAGGACTTCCTATTTCATATTTCTTGATGCTCTGCTTCTGTGCCCCTGTCCAAGATGCTCATTTTAATTTTCACCAGCTGGCTGGGACCAGCCGATAAAATCCAGGACCGTCCCAGCCAATCCGAGACATATGGTCACCCTAAGGAAAAGACAAGAAGAAACCTGCTTAATTTGTAGTAAAGAAGATTTAGGTCAGAAATTAAGAAAAGCTTCCTAAGTGTTAGGTTGGTGAGACACTAGAATAGGGTATGTAGAGATGTTGTGGAATTTCCTTCACTGGAAATTTGTAAGAAGAGGTTAGAAAAACATCTGCCAGTGGTGGCCTAGGTGTATTTGATCCTGTCCCACTGCAAGGTAGAAGGCAGGGTAAATTAGCACTGTAACAGGGCAGCTTGGTTATTTAAAAGAAAACAGGCAGCTCTGTTTAAGCAGCCTAGCTGTTGGTGTGTAGATAATGAAGGAGAGTCCCACTAGAAGGTTAAAATTTCAATGGAAAGAGCAAACATTGGTGAAGGAGTGAAGGAGGGAAGGAGCAGTTTGCAGGTAGGAGGCAAACTGTGACCCAGACAAGCTTGCTACAAGGAGGGGACCCCAGAGCCAAAGGACCTCTCCAGTGGCCCAGAACAGGGCTGAAAGGTTTTATTTGTTGGTTGGTTTGTTTGGTATGCTAAGACTATGCTTCTTTATTTGAAAGACTGACTAAGACGCTTTTTCAGATGCAAACCCAGCCTACAGGACCTAGCAGGCTAAGCCACTCTCAGGTACCTTGTAGATTTAGAGAGACATAAGATTTCATAAGCAACAGCTTATTTCACCAAATACTCACTGAATGCAAGGTGTTAGACAAGATGAACTCCTTAGGACCAAATCCTTCCAGCCAGGGTCAGACACAGGCATGGATGAACCAAGCGGCTGCCTGGGGCCCGGACAGAAAGGAGGTCTGAAAATGGTAATCTTTTTCCTGTCGTTCAATTATTATTATTATCATTATCTCTGGCAAAGCGGGGTCTGATACTAAAAGTTCACCCAGGGCTGCCAGGAGTCTAGGTATGGTGCTGCTTCCAGCCCTACATTTCTATAATTGTGTTACACTTCTAAGTGGAATTCCTAATGCTTCACTAATACTGGATCAAGCTAAGTCAATATGTTATTGAGGAAGGGTGAAGGTTACAGTTAAGATTATCAAACTAGCCTAAGGGTTTTACGCCCACAAAATTACTGTAAAATTAATTTATATGTTAACGTATGATATTCGTTTGTCAACTGCTATACTGCTATACATAAAATGGTCTGTGAACCAGTACTGAATAGTATCTTTAACTCTTTCAGTGCAAAATTCATTTACCATATCCCAGCCTAGATATCCTCACTCAGGAGTGAGGCATGGTTAGGTGAGCAAATGTAAGAGAAGAGAGATCTGGACTGTGTTTGCAGCTATTCCAGAGATTTCCTGCATGACCCTGGTCCAGTCACATAAATTCTCCATGTGAGTTTCCTCCAGTTTCCTAGAGATTATAAGGAACTCTTTCAAAGTGCTACTCTGAGGTGCAATTCACTAATGTTTGTAACGTGCTCAGCTATGGAGGTGCCAAGTGCTATAGACATCTTGTAAAAATGAATACCTGATCACCGAGTATGTGATATATTTACACATGCCTGTTGCTTTGGGCTAAGTTTTCAGAGGTCTTCCATAGTGAAGTGCTGGATTTGATGTTTTTTTCTCATTCACAATTAATTGGTTTATAAAGAAGTATAACCAGCTTGTCTTTGTTGTGCTGCAAAAGTAAATGATGGAATTAAACTTGATATAGAACAAACAGAATTGCTGACTACATCAGCAGCGGCATCTGGCAAGCCTAGTGCTACCACAACTGCGCAGAATTGAAAACAAGACTGTTTTTATCAGTTAGCAGGAAACGTTTTAATTGGATTGATAATGATTTGCCATGAGATGAAAATATGGGTAAAAATGCTGATCAGCCAATACAATACAGACTTTTTTCCCATTAACTTTAGAAGCAAATTTGTACATGCCATCCATTATAAGTGAATTAGCAACTTGGAAATAAAGGTATTGTGAAGGTTTAGCAGACATAAGAAGTCACACTTCCATAGCACAGCTGCAGGCACAGTAAAAGCTCTTACAGCTGGGCTGCTGTTAGCTCTAAGAAAAAAATAAACAACAGAAAAAAAGATGTAAATTTCTCATGTATTAAGATTCTTAAGCATTGTAAGTACAATTACTATATACATTTTCATTGGAATTTGTTTCTACAATTGGGTAGTATTTCAGACATTACAAAATAAATGTATCCGTCACATTCTGTAGAAACAGATCTTCACTGATGCTTACCCTATACTTTGATTACCTCTGACGCAGGTTGTCATAGGTAAATATGGATAATATTTCTGTGATAGGAAATTAAATCACAGGTGTTTGTCAGTAAATGTAGATGTTAATATTTCTTGAATCTTTAAGGTGATTGCAGTAGAAAGCCTTTTTTTTTGTCCTACTAAATTTAACATCACTCCTCTTGCAACATTTAATGTTCTAAGAAATGTAATGTTCTTGACTTAATGTTCTAACTAATAAATATAACATTGCTATGAGATGAGTCACATGAGAACACTTGATAGTTCTCAATGAAACGATGAAATGAAGTTCCTGCCTCTCTACATCTGTGAATTGGAGGTAGTGCCAAAGGCCAAAATTTACTAATTTTGTGTGGTTCTTTAGTGTTCAGCTTGAAATATCTCTGCACCTCCTTTCAGAGTTGCTGAACATACTCTGTTTTCACTGAAATAATGGTTTAAGTTTGTGTCACACTTTTTCATAAGATTAAAAACCTAAGACTTTAGATAAACCAGCTTTAACTCTCTGTTCCTGCTAAACAGCTAAAAATAGCTCTCTGACAGGAGGTAAATCAATATGTTAAGTACCTGGTAACAAACCAGAATAAATATAGGGAAGAAAAGTAATCTATCTCACTGATGGTTGTTGTGCTGAACTGGAATAAACTCTTGATTATAAAAATATACCATTTAATTTTACTTAGCTTTCATAATACAGTACTAAAAAGAACATTTAGTTATAAAATTGAGCACTAAAAACTTAAGAAATGACAGATTTAAAGTATCTATGTAATTTTAATTCTGTTTTTGTTCATCTTCCTATGCAATGAATGAGATATAGAAAAGAAAAGGATAGAATGTGAAACTAATTAAAGATTTATTATAATGCATATGCATACAGGGACAGAATTAATGCTGTCCAGATATTTTGGCATTTTCTAATTTCTGAATGAGTGACTTTGCAACCTAAAATCATTGCTTCAACCTACTGTGTTTTGTTTTATTAAAGAAAAAAGTAAAACTTTGTAATATTATATAAAAATGATGACAATCCCTCTATTGCACATCAGCAGCAGGGTTTGAAGTTTGAAGCTCCAGGACTGTAGCATGAACTGTGACCATTACTGGAGTAAAGTTAGTTGGCAGCAGAAAAGATTGGTTTTGCAAGCTGTGGGAAAAGTGCTATTGAGAAAAAGCACTAGATAGTGTTGGCCCATCTTTGGGTTGTTGCCATTATTTTCCTGAGCAATTAAAAAAATGTAATTGTTCAAAACCTTATGCTTTATATATTTATTTATATATTAGGTTTATATGCCACCCTCCCCAAAAGAGTTTACAAAAGAAAAGCAGATAAATTATAAAGATAAAAATATTAAAATAAAATGACATGAACTAGAACAAACTCTCCTGCCAGTGCCCCCAAACTTAACTCTGCCCACTGACGGCCTTCCCAAATACAAAGATCTTACAGGCTTTTGGCAGATGTCCAGGCTCAGGCTCTGACAGACCACAAAGGGGAGGGAGTTCCAGAGCGGAGGAGCAACTACTTGTGCGGGCCGGGTGTGAGCCGGGCCCTTTTTTGTGCTCTGCGCGGGCTGTGGCCAGCAGCCCGGGCACACGGGGTCGGAGAGAACGGGCGACACGCTAGAATTAGGCACGGACTCGTAATGGTAGATTTAAAGATTGTTTACTTACACCGAAGATGGTTGCGGTGCAGGCTGGAAAACTTGCTTGAGTTGCAGTTACAAACAAAACAACACGAACAATCACGTGGAGTTTGCTAGGCTCCACGGAAACAGAGCTCCGGATGCCCTGGACAAGCGCGCCACCGAAATAGAAACCTCATAAATACATCTTAAAAAAAGGTGGTACCCTCTTTGGCTGGGGGGGAAACCGCTCAAGCCTCTTATGCGGCTAGCAGGCCAATCTTTAGCCGCCACGTGGGAATAATTTAGAACTAGCCAATAGCGGAGAATAAATTTGCATGCGGGTGGCGGGAACTCCTTTGCACCGTGCATTTCTCTTGCAACTTGAGAAATGCACCCTGCAAAGGAAGCTACAAATTGGCGGGAAATTCTCCCTTGCACCGGGGTTCTCCTCTGCAGCAGAAAACTCCACCGTGCAACGAAGCTGCAATTTAGCGGGAATAATTCTAGTGCCGAAGCACACACAAAATCATACCTTAGGGTTATGACACTACTGAGAATGACCTCCCATGCGTTTTTGACAAATGAATGTAGTGCACTGATGGATGCAGAAGTTTCTCAGCTGATCCTAAGGACTACAATGGGGCACAATGTAGAAGGCAGACCCTTAGGTATGTAGGTCCCAAACAAACGTATTTTTCTAATCTCAGGGTTTTCCCTGTTCTTTACTTGAGAGGTTTGCTGAAAGTGATAGAAGAGTTAGAAGTTCACAAAAAAAATCAAGGCCATAAGATTCTTTCCTAATGCAAAGGGTTAAGCAAACTTAAGTGGTTACTACCAGTACACCCCGCAAAATATTGTCAAGGATAGATTTTGTAAGTTTTGAAAAATGGGCTGTTTAGAGAGAGGTAGTTAGCCATGTCACTTTGAAGTCAGGCAGAAGGCAGGGTAAATTTGCACCTTTATAGGGTGCATCTACATGTTCATTAATGTGCTGTAATTATGGCACATTAAATTAGTACCGGTTATAACAGGTACTAACCTATTGCGCCGTAATCAGCATTACTATGCATTAGTGCAGATGGACATTTTTATGTGATGTTAACACACATTAGACTAATCTATTGTGCATTAGCGCATTAGCACAGTTTTTGCCAGCTGCACTAATGCACAGTAGAATTAGTCTTCTGTGCATTAAGCGTCTGCTGTAGATGCACCCTTAGACTAACTAAATCAGAGATGCATAAAGTTTCATAAGCAGCAGCTTACTCATCAGACACTGAGAAGGAACTTCAGGAAGCAGAGCTTCTAAATAGAAAGCAGTGATTAGAATATGAATTGGACAGAAGAGGTGGGAGGAAGGAGGAAGGAGGGACACTGGGAGAAGAGAAAAACAAACCAGTTTACCCATTGAGGGACATAGGGCTTATAAAAGCTAATTCAGGTAAATAGGAGCTTAAACCATGCTTGACACAATCCAATCTGTAGATGATTTCTTGTTTCTGCAATTTCCCATTCAAGTTATATTTAAAGTTTTGCTGCCTAACAGTTGCTCTCAGGTCAGTGATCGAATGTCTGAGAGGGTTAAAGTGTTCTACCATAGGTTGTATGTTTTTCTGGTATTGATGTCAGATCAGTGCTCATTCATTCTTTCACATCTGCCCATTGTAGAGAATACAGGGGCACTGTAAGCAAGTAATAGTACATATGACATTTGGTAGAGATGCAGGTGAATGAGCCTCAGATGTTATTTGGTCCATTGATGTGGTCTGTGTTGATAAGGGGCACAGCTGACGTCTGTATCCAGAGCAAAGTGAGAATAAGAGTTAGAAGCTGGGGGGCTGCCTTTAAACCAGGGCAGGTTTGTCCCCCATGGCTGTCTTGATATAAGACATTTTCTAGGAGAGGTTGGAGGTCATTGATAATGTGCCCAGGGAGTTCAAGTTGTCCTTGTCTTGGGGTTGGTATTGTGGCAGGTCAGAGTCAGATCTGAGTTTGACTCTGTTGATTTGAGTGGATACAATTTTAGAATCCCTGCTCCAGATCCTTAAGGTATGTATCCAGGTCAGTCAGATCAGAGCAGCTAAGGTAGTAACACAGAGCTTGGCTGTAGATCATAGATTTGGGGTGTGCTTGGGATAAGAACTACTGGTATGAAGATAGTTGTAGTAGTCACATGATTTCTGATGAGGTATGGAGGTGATGTGGCCATTGCAAACTTTCACAGTGATGTTCAAGAAATTAATTTTCTGGGTGGAATATTGCAGAGTCTATTCCACCCACACAAACCTGCCCTGGCTTATAGGTAGCCCCACTCCCCGGTTCCTAACTCTTATTATCACCTTTCTCTAGAGATTTTTTCCCATGTGTTCATATGATGAAGCTATCATCAGTGTAGCTTAGGTATATTAGGGGGACAGGAGGGTGGAGGAAGTGCTTGTGCAAGGTTTGTCATAAATAAGTTTGTATATGAGTGGGCACATGTGTGCCCATGGCAATAGCATTAATTTATAGCTATAGAGAGTCCTCAAACCTGAAATAGTTGTGTGTGAGGAGAGTACGATGGAAACAGAAGCAGTGTTCTCATTATGGATCATGTTCTTTATTGTTGTAACCCATCCTCATGGGAAATGGGGGATGTTGGTGTACTGAAATGTGACATCCATGGTAGCTGATATAGTATCTGGAAGCTTATTAATGGAAGCTTGTCACCTTAACCTTCCTGGGCATTTGATTGCTGACCTCAGAGTAACTGTTAAAAAACAAAAATAAAAAAAAACAACAACATGAACAGAAAATTGCAGAGGAAATTATCCACAGACTGGATTGTCAAGTATGGTTTAAACCAGGGGTCAACAACCCCTGGCACACATGCCGAGCATGGCACGCAAGGCCATTTTGCTCAGCACACAACCACCTGCCTGGGCTCGAAGCAGCTGCTGCTAGCCATGGATCCCAGGCTGCTCCCAGCAGGCGGCTGAGAGGCTGCAAGCCCTGCTGCAAGCAGACTGGGCTCCGCGGGCCGGCTGCAACCGGGAGGCTACAAACAGCTGCTCCAGGCCCTGGCATGTCAGCACTCTGGCACCTTCCAAGGTAGACATTGTGTTTTTTTCGGCAGTCCAGCCAAAAAACATTGCCTACCCCTGGTTTAAACCATACAAATTCTTTCCCATTACCTGAAATAGCTTTTATAAGCCCTTCTATGTCTCTCATTGGGTTAATTACTTTGTTTCTCTCTTATTTACCCACCTTGATTCTCCCAACAGTTCCCCCTCCTTTCTTATCCCCCTTCTGTACCCCCTGTATTCTGATCACTGCTTTCTATTTAGAAGCTGTTTCCTGGAGTTCCTTCTCAGCATCTGATGAAGTAAGCTGCTGCTTATGAAAACTTATTCATGTTTTATTTATTTAGCCTGTAAAGTGCAAAACTACCTTGCCTTCTATCAGAAATGTTTGCAATTTTTATTTGCCAGTTGCTGGGGTGTTAGCTGTTTGTCATTTAAAAGGGGTTTTGTTGGGGTTTTTTTTGGGGGGGTACTCAAAAATGTAGCACTACATTTTATTTAAGGCAACCTCTGTCCTTATGAGTACAACAAAGAAAATTTAATATATTTTGTTTGCTACTACTCTATCTTTCCTTTTTCACTTCTACAATATTGTTATTGGCAGTGGAGGTATATTGGATAGACAAACAAGTCAACCTCCTCAGATCTCTTCGCCTTTCCACCCTGAAGGTATGAGGCATCCAGATTACCATTTAACTCTTCAGGACCCATGTGGTAGTATAAGGCAAACAGACACAGGTTATCTGAATACACTATTGCTTTTACTCAGAAGAATAAAGCACAAGGAATTTAGGTAATTGGAAAGCAGCAAAGAGGAAATTAAAGACCCTTGGTCTAGCTCATACTTCCCTTAAAATGTTTTGGGATGTGCCATCTGTATTTAGGAAGACAAAATTTGCCTTTGCCTCATTAGTCTCTTTCATGAAGATTTCCTTGAGTTTACCCCCATCAGGGAATATGCTTCAGCTTGGCAAAAGGTCTTCTGGGGTATGTTGGGATCCTTTGGTGGAAGTACATGGAGTCTTTCAGCCCACAAGTGTTCAGCTTGGACTTTTGCTAAGAAAGCTACTGTGCTGTTAAAGCATGCTTCCTTTTCTGCCACAGCTACCCTTTTTCTTTCCCCTTGCTTCCTCCCATGAGTACCTTTAAAACTCCTGTTTCTCTGTCTTACTGCTGTCCATTTTTTACTCTTTCCACTTCACGAGAGTTGATTATATGAAAAAAAATACCCAAGCTTTTCCTGTCCTAGTCACTTCCTTATTATATTCATCGATGGTAGAAGTGCAGTTATTAAATGTAAGTGCTCTCCATTGTTCCTGGTCTGATGGGGATGTGTTAGAAGCCTAATCAGAAGGGGGAGTACTCAGAGGCTTTCATGATGCAGCCATTTTCATTGTGACACATGCACAATAACTTTATAATATCAACCAGAATTCATAAACTGTATAGGCAGAATGCCCAGAATATACTAGAATTCCATTCTAAGTAGGTTCATTTGGGTCAAAAAAACTGGTATAGGCAAGATCCTTCTCCATTATATTTTTTTCCCTCTGTAGGTTATATATACGTGCCGGGCAGAACATCTTCAAAGTTGATGAGGCTTCCCACAAAGATTGTATTAAAACACAGTGGCAGATATACTGCATCGTTAAGGTTGAGGTCTGTTAAACGGTAGACTTCTAAAGAATGAAGTCCTGGTGACAGGAAGAGGGGAAGAGTGATATGCACCAGATGCCTGTCAGTCACATATTTTCACATCATGAATGTGTAGGTTCTAATCCTCTGGGGTATCTGAATCCCCTCTTCCCCCTTCTTACTGTCCCCCCCCAGGAGGGTTGGGATTTAAGACAGTGGTTTTAAACCTCTTTTTAGACTCAAGGTACTCCTCAATTCACTCAAAGCATCTCCCAGAAAATGTCAGCTTAGTTCTCACTCATTTTTTCCTACAAAAGGGTAATAGAGCCATTCTTCTGTTGCAAAGAACTCAGAAAGATCAGAACAGATCACAATGCTTTTAACACTGTGGATTTCTAAGTGAAATCTTTGATTTATCTTGTGAATCATGTTTGCGAATCTAAGAAGGGAGCATAATAGGGAAGCATAAGTAATTCTTCTTATTCCCACTGCCTTGTTATTCACTGGGCTATGTGAATTGATTCACCTGCATGGTACTAATAGCCCACCACTTTTGGGCTGCTATTCCCCTTCCCACATGGATGGATGGATGGATGGATGGATAGCAGATTAGTAAAGGGTGAAGGGTAAACAAAGTCTTGGCATATTACCCATCATTGTGTTAAACAACAGAACTGAGCCAATGGAAAAAGGGGCTTTGTGCAGAATGAGAAGGAAAAAGAGATCAATTTGTGACCTTTTCATCACAGCTCAGTCCCTGTCTTGTTCCTCAGTGGGTGCATCTACACAAGACATTTACTGCACAGCTGCCTAGTTAGCTCTGCAGTAAGGTCCTAGTGTCTACATGTGTGGCTCTATTAGGCCATAGGAAACTAATTAAATCTGCTGTAGGTTAATACTTGTAAATTCAAGTACTATCCTGTGGCAGCATTCTTTAGTGTAGATGCTGATGGGTTTGGCTGGGATGTGAGGGTGCTTCAGTGCAGGAGCTGCCTGTCACCTTCATGCCCCAGTCAGCCCCTCTGCAGCACACTGAGGCAGATCAGAGCAGCCCTGGGCTGGCAGGTGGACCCTCAGATTCCTTGCCAGCTGGGGCTGCTCTGACCCAGCTCAACATGCCACCATCCTGAGGACACGTGAAGATATGGCATGTGGGAGCAATAAACTGTGGTGCAATATGTGCTGGAGTTTATTCATTCACATTAATTTCACATGTAGATGCAACCAGTCAGCACAAATGTACACCGTTCTATCTTCAGCTGGATTGCAGGTCTTGGAGTGTCTACCCCATGAATACTCCCAGTGAAGCCAACTAAAGATCCTGATAAATAAGTAGTATTCAATATGAGTGATAGTGCCCCAGTTTGGCATCGTGCAATAACGTTTACTTTGCTGTTGCCATCAACAAGGAAAGGCTTCCAAAGACAAGACTGCAAATAAATTCACTGCAGAAACGAGATTTTTTTCTCATATGTGATTATGAGGAGGGGAGTGCACTTTCAGCAATTTAGAACTCCGACAAAATAGAGGTAGCTAAAATCTTAATGCATGGTCAGCACTTACTGGATGAGTCTATGCATGCAATTAACATGAAGCAATAAACTCTGGGGCAATTTGAGCTGGAGTAAACTACTCCTGGACTCAGTGTCTACACATGTGCCCAGGACAGCAGCACTTTGAGTCATGGCAGACCAGACTCTGGTTAGCAAGGGAACAGGGTGTCAGCCCCAGGCTCCAAGTGGCAGCATCAGATGACATTGGAGTTGAATAAGGCACAAGGGTACTGAAAGTACAGAGCTGTTTAGCTATGTGGCAGACAGGAGTCTGGTCCCTGGCTGGCTGGGCTGACTGGGAGCAATTTACACCCATGGTCAATGTCTATACATGCGTTAAATCGCAGTAAATATCCCTGGCATAAAATAGAACTGTCCCTGACGCTACTGTCTTATACCAGCATAAATTAGTTTACTGTGGCCTGATACCATTGCACATGTAGATGGCAAGGCTTTACTCAGCAACTAATTACTTCACAGTAAAGCACATGTGTAGACGCAGCCACTGTGTGACATAGAATCATTGAATATTAGGGTTGGAAGAGATCTCAGGAGGTCATCCAGTCCAACCCCTTGCTCAAAGCAGGACCATCCCCAACTAGATCATCCCAGTCAAGGCTTTGTCTAGCTGGGTTGCAAAAACTTCCAAGGATGGAGAGCCCACAACCTTTCTGGGTGCTTTACTACCCTCAATATGAGAGAGTTTTTCCTAATAGCTAACCTAAACTTCCCTTGCTGCAACTTGAAACCATTGCTCCTTGTTCTGTTATCTATCACCAGTGAGAACAGTAAAGCTCCATCCACTTTGGAACCAACCATCAGGTAATTGAAGGCTGCTATTAAATCCCCTCAGTCTTCTCTTCTCCAGACTAACTAAGCCCAGTTCCCTCAGCTGCTCCTCAAACTCATGTGTTCTAGTCCCCTAAACATTTTCATTGCCTTCCACTGGACTCTCTGTGATTGACCTACATCCTTTCTGTAGTGGGAAGCCAAAAACTGGATCCAGTACTCCAGATGTGACCTCACCGGTGCTGAATAGAGGGGAAGAATCACTTCCCTCCCTTCCATTAGTAGGAGTAACAACACTCCTACTAATGCAGCCCAGTATGCCATTAGCCTTCTTGGCAAAAAGGTCACACCATTGGCTCTTATTCAGCTTATTGTCCACTGTAACCCCCATGTCCTTTTCTGCAGAGCTGCTTCTTAGCCTGTCGGTCTCCAGTGGGTGGAGTCCCCAACATTTGGAGTACTACAAAGTAATCAGGAAAATATAGTACCTGTAGCTTTTGTTCCATTTGTTTTTTTTTTAAGTATTAGACTAAATGAAAATAATTTTATGGTAAAATGCTAAGTGCACTATTTTAATGGCATTTTGGAGCAGGACAGTCATATTAACTGGATTTAAAAATATAGGAACAAGTGAACAGAAAAGGACTTTCTGGATCATGGAATCCATGTCTCTGCTGTGCCTGGCAGCCATGTCATATGGTTTCCTTCATAGTCATTCTTCATCTTAAAACTAGTTAATTATTCATCTTTGTATAATTGTAATACCTAATTATAAGGGGTTCAGAAAAAAGTGAAATGATTAGGAAGCTGGGTGGGGATGACCTCTGAAAAGGGTAAAAATGTTAAAATGCACAGTCTGGCTAAGAGATGATTAACCGGGAAAATAACAACTTCAGCATATCTGAAATCACTTGATTTCAGCACTGTGAGCTTTGAAATCCTGAATTTTGTTTAGATTAAAAAAACAGTCATGTAATCCCTTTACTACCACTTAATCTGTCTTCAAACTAGGCTCATCACTCCCCAGCCTGCTGTAGTAGAGGGCAGGAGAGAACGTCTTCTCCATGGGAGAGAAGAAACTGTTGCATGTCAAGAAGCACATCAAAATCAACTTTGGACTTCCTCATAAACCTTCTATGCATCCTCTCCTCTTCTCCAAGACACTCTCTAAAAAGCTTTTGAATGATTAATATTGTACTTCTGATCCCTTTGGCACTGGGATGATCCCTACAGCAATATCCGTGTTCCCACTTCCATCTGGCTGTTTCCACCACTCAAGAATTAATTATAACCTACAAGACCTTTTATACAAACTCTCCTCTTCAGGCTGAAAGTATGATCTGGCCCTAAGAGATTTACTTTTAAGTACACTAAAATCAAATTTAACCATAAAACTATTGTCCCTCAATATATACACTTCAGATTTTACAACAGATAAGTTGGATATAAAATATCATATTCAAGAAAGGAAGTTTCAAAATACTATGTGATTAGAAAGATACTGTTCTGTCACTATGGGCTACGAAATGGATGGTGGCATACCAGAAAAACCAGAGAATGGTCTAAACATAATATTCTTCTGGTTGTTATCACATAACAATTCTAGTTTTGATGTCTAATCAATCTGATTGTTAAATCTATTCCTAATAATAACTGTATGTTCCTAAGGGACAGGGTTTATAGTTAAGTTTCTTAAATTTTGTTCAGTTATGTCCCACAAAGTCATCTACTGTAGCTCATTTTTATAAAACAGAAGCATTTGTATTTTAACAAATGCTTGAGATGCATAATCTGCCTCAGGTATACAAATATATTATAAATATATTATTTTTACTGTCAAGAAAAAAACATTTTGTACTTGTCTAAAAGCCAAAGAGAATACAGAAAGGTCACTGTACATGCATCAGAGGAAAAGATCCGGACACAAACTGGGATTGCAAGGCAGCACCTGAGATATTCTTAGTACTCCACTTAATAATAAATTGGTCCTCAATTTAGCTAATCCATTTACACTGAAGCACAGGCAGCCAATCTTGCTGGCTGTGAAACAAAGGTATGGTAATTTAAAGATTTTTAAAATGATTGATGTTTGCTTTGAGGTTGGGATACAGAAAGTTGTAGTTAATTAATGGAACATTACTTTTTATTACTAACATATATGATACATTTGCTGTGAAATTTATCATGTTGAATAACACCTGTCCCTTTCTTTGAGAACAGATTTGGGGTCATTCAACAGTTGCACAACCCATAAAAATGTATCCCTTTAGGAGGGTGGTGGGGCATCCATAAATATATTTAGAATTTAGCTACCAGAAAATGACTTTACAACTAAACATGGAGTTGAGGTACTCTGCTTTTCTGTCCCTGCCAATTTGCCTAATCCAGTGTTGTAAGTCTCGTTGCTACTCCAACAGAGGTAACAAAATTAATCATTCAAATGGATATTTGGGGGGGG
>NW_005842291.1:1555341-1599053 GCF_000455745.1 Alligator sinensis | reverse complement strand
AATAAAAATGATTTTGTGGGGGGGGGGGGGGGAATTACCTAGTGTAGAAAACTAGCAGCTCAGGCATTGATGTGTACCGTGGTCTTTTCTACATACATACGCAAAAGGAGAAGGCAGCGTATAGAAAAATAGAAAGAAGAACATCTCTGAGTAGCTTGTTAGAGAGAAAGGGAAATTGCCTAATCAACATTATTGAGACAAGTAAAATCTTCAGAGAAGGTCTAGGAATAGAAGTACATTATTAAGCATACTGAACCTCCATTAAAATACATTACTAATACTAGAAAGAAAGCTCTTTGAATGGGGAAACTGAAATCCGGCTTTTTGTCATGTAGTTCATGTAGTTTGATGGCCAGAAAGGAAAAGAACATTTAAATTGTTGAATTATTTTTTTTAACCAAGAGCAGACCATGTGTCAAGTTTTCCTTAACAGACCCTCTGTGGGGTAAATTAGCTTGTGTGCCCCAATTGAGTGCTAATCTAGAAAGGCAGGTGCTAGTTAAAGTTAGCTTGGTCAACTATACATTACTTTGGAGCCTGCAGGATTGACATACCTTTACTTTTGCAAGCTTAGCTGCAGCAGCTTTTCTAACTGGAAAGGCCAAATGTGATTTGATTTCAAGAAAGTGAATAAGGTTTGCAAATTATCAGCCACCTCAAATAATTCAGGAGCACCTATTTTTGCCAGAAAGACAAGCAATTATCTAGTCTGTTAAACAAGCCAGTAGTCTATAAACTACAATTTGCCTTCTTGCTGTTGCAAAACAATTTCAGGAAGTGGATGGTTTCTCTCTAATGCTTTGTTAAAGCCTTGTAAATGCAAACTTTACTACTACTTCCAGGGTCAGTCAGAGACTTATGTACTTGCTACTTCAAACATAATTGTATAAAACACTATACAACTTGATTTAAGAAAAAAAAGAGAAAAAAAAAACAGTTGCAAGTCCTTCAACCCACTTGTTGGATGATGATGATGATGATTTAAAACATCTTAAATCATCCTCAATTATTAGAAGGTAATGTAGTAGGGCTTGGTGCTAGGTAAAGGTTAAATCACATTCTGTATGTGCTGAGGATTATGAGAAAATGAGATAGAAACACACCCTGTCAAATTCCTAGAAAGGTAATAGCCATATGCTTCAATCAGATTTAGGACTTTTGTAATTTGTAGAAACCCTGGGGAATTTTCTTATAAAGTCAGACTTCTTGTGCGCGAGAGAGATCTAGACTTGAATCCCCACATTTACTTTATCTAACTACACATAATATCCCATGGATAGATGGTTCCCATCCAATCAAGCTATTCTCAACTGTCTTGAATAGAGACGATGCACACAAGAATTTTGAACACTGAAAAACATTTAGCAACTCTCAAAAACAGATTAACAGTAGGGTTGTGTGAAATTTCACCGGCAATTTCATTTCATAGTTTCATAGTTATAGTTTCATAGTTACAGGGTCGGAAGGGACCTAATAGATCTTCTAGCCCGCCCCCCCGCCAGGGCGGGAGAACAACCCAAAAAAAAAACACCCTAAAAACAAAAACGGGACTCAAATGAGTCCAGCCAGGTAAGTATCCAGCCTCTTCTTAAAGATCCCCAGGGTAGGGGCCAGCACCACCTCCCTTGGAAGTTGGTTCCAGCTCCTAGCCGCCCTAACTGTGAAGTAGTTTTTTTGGATGTCCAATCTGTACCTCCTCTCCATCAACTTGTGCCCATTACTCCTTGTTATGCCAGCGGGGGCTAGGGGAAACAGCGTCTCCCCCAAACCCTTCTGGTTCCCCCTAGTGAGTTTATAGACGGTCACCAGGTCCCCCCTCAGCCTTCTCTTGTGGAGGCTGAATAGGTTCAGGTCCCGCAGTCTCTCACTGTAGGGTCTGCCCTGTTGTCCCCGGATCATGCGGGTGGCCCTCCTCTGGACCCTCTCCATGTTGTCCACATCCCTCCTGAAATGGGGCGCACAGAACTGGACACAATACTCCAGCTGCGGCCTGACCAGCGTCGCATAGAGGGGGAGGATCACCTCCCTGGCTCTACTCGAGATGCACCTGTGGATGCACGACAAGGTCCGGTTAGCCCTGCCAACCATGACCTCGCATTGTTTCAACTCGTTTCAAGCTCAAAACAGCAAAATCAAAATGAAACAGAGAGCTTTGAAATAGCCTCAAAACAAAATGAGGCAAGTCAAAACGTTTCAAAATTTTCTAAACGTTTCGAAGCTCAAGCGGGGCTTGCTTGCAAGGAAACAGAAACTAAAGTAAGGAGAGGGCAGGGGGAGAGGGGGAAGGAGCGCTCTCATTATTGACTGTGTAGCTGGCCAGTGACTGTCACCCTTTCCTGAGGTCCCTTCCAATTCCAGTGCTCTGGGGAGGGATGGAAAAACTGCACAAAAGCCAGCATTGTTTGAACTGCCCTGCTTTCTGTATTGGTGTCAGTTGAGTGAGGGTGCACCTTAACACACGCACAGCATCACCCACCTATGTCACAAGTTTTGCCTGCCAGCAACTAGAGGTGCAGGGACCCAGAACCCAGACTCCCCCTGCACCGATCTCCTTGACAGCTGGCAGGCTTCGTGGCCTCAGCAAGGGCTAGCAGGCCTGCAGCTTTCACCCTGCTGCACCTTAACACACACAGTGTTATCCATGTTCCAAGTTTTGCTTGTCCACAGCTTGAGGTGCAGTTTCCCCCAAACCCCTGCACCTATCTCCTTGACTTCCCCATTATAGCTTCTGGGCAAAACATCGAAACAGAAACTTTCAATGAAACAAAACAGAACAGCAGTTTCAAATTGAAATGAAATTCAAAATGAAGCGCAGTTCCGTCAAAATGAAATGTCGAAACGCAAATCAAAATGGAATGGTGCCATTTCGCACAGCCCTAATTAACAGTTGTCCTTCATATCATGTGTAGACATTAGAAGATTTATTTTAATGTAAATTGATATATAGTGTCAGTTTTAACTTTTGGTGTTAGGCGGTGGGACTTTATATTGAATGGATGGCAAATCAAAACAAAATATTTAAAACCATGTGGGAGTCGGACACAAAAGAATAAACATACACCTTCCCCACCCCCGGTACTCTGTCTCATAACATGCAGAATGCAGAGAAATTTAGACACACAATAAGAGCAGCAGCTATGTTTCAAAAGCATTTACCTGAAAGAACAAGACATGACTTGAAATCTCAGACAACCATATTTTCATCTTGGATTAGGTAATTTAACCTCTTAACTCCTCCCATATAAATGGTCAGTATTGTTATTTCCTCAGTATGTATCAATTTATGGGCATTGAAGACCTATTGCATTTAGCATAACAATAAAGATGATGATAATGGAGTTCTGTCAAATTTCAACTCAGGGAATTACATTCTACGTAGATAAAGTTGGCCTGCAATTTTGATTGGATAAATTATTCTACTAATGTTGTATGCTGCTTAATAGTTGTGGTGCTACTGAAATGAACAATGTGACCCTATATATTATTCTGTTATTTTTCTAAGCACTTTACAATGAATGCACAATATTATATGCTTATCAGTAGCAGAATACAGGGGGAGCGTAGTATTCAGAAATACAAATTAATTTCCCCTGTGGATAATTCTTGTCTGGACCTGCATAAATTAAGGACATTACTTCCCCAGGTTCCAGAATACTTTACTGAACAAGTTCTTCAACAGATTTAAGATGTTGAACTTTTCTATGTGCAGAAAACTTTGAATTATTACTGAGTGCAGTCTTTTGTAGCCAGCTAATAGAAAGGTTGAGCTCGTTATCAACTTCAGAATTTCTGTAATATATAAAATAAACAAATAGAAGTATCAGTTCAGTTGCATTGTATCTAGGGATTTTTATGTTTACTTCACAACTTCTTTCTATTCTGTCTTACTGACATTTCCCTGTGGAAAAGCAGAGTACAGAAAGAAGGGCAGGTAATTAAATCCCCCCTAACTTTGTGTCTTGTTCTAACTTATCAGCAATTTCCTTTTTCAACTCTGTTTGGGGGAAAATATCAAATAGCCAGTTTCCGTGAACTACCATACCTTGCTAGTCAATTAAGATTTGTCCTTAAAGAAGTTATAACACTGAGCAGATTCCATCACTTAAGAAAATAGTATAATTCCATTATTTTAAAGGAATACGATATTGTCATCTTTTAAAAATATGTTCAGTTTTGGTCACCCCATCTTAAAATAGTTATATCAGAAATAGAATGTGTCCACAGAAGAGCAATGAAAATGATTATAGGCATGGAAAGGCTTCTATTTCAGGAGAGATGGAAAAGCCTGCAAAGACTTAGGTCAGTTTTAGTTTAGAAAGGAAATGAAAAAAGTAAGAAAGTGATAAAGTTATATAAAATATTTAAAGATATAGAGAAGATCAGCTAGGCATTATTATTTCTCCTTTCTCCAAATATAAGAAGAAAGCGAAAAAAGAAAGGAAAAAGAAAGAAATTAGGAAGCAGCAATTTTTCTAACTTGGAATGAAAACTCCTTATGACTGAGGCAGTCTTTGTTCTCTGCACAGTACCTGGCACAGTTGGATCCTGGCCCATAACTAGAACCTCTGACAATTCTAATAAATACATAATACTATATTAATAATAATGTTACAAACTGGTAAGGAAAAAAAAATTGCACAATGCATGCATAACGCACCAAAAGCTGCAATTGAAGCCAATGGTTTCGGTAGGATTCAAACATGATTATCCATTTATGTAGATAATGAGAATGTACAGTTACAGAAAACTGTAAAAGAAAGTGGGTGGTGGCATGAATTCTCAAAGGATAATTGTGACCTAATTGGAATCAGAAAGGTTATTCCCTAAATGCCCCCTTCAGTGTTTCTTACACCTTCCTTTGAAGTGTTGGATACTTGTGCCTGTTACAAATCTCATGTGAGATTGGATAGAATACTGATCTAATCCTATATGCCAGTTCTTGTGCTCTTGCTCCACTTCACTTATTTGCAGTTATTAAAACTATTGGGTTTCTACTTTAAATCCATATAAACAATACTCTTGAAGAAAAAAAAATCCTAATATTTACATATATTTTATTTGTTTGTATTGCAGTAATGCCTAGAAGACCCAATCAGGAAAAAAAGGGCTCCCTTTATTAGGTGATATACATGCTTACAACAAACAGAGCTTACATAGTACACTCTATTACATATGCTTTTGTTCAGTATACTCTATATGCATAAATGCTGTAAATCATTCTCTTGCTAATACTTGTAGGAATAAGCAGTATATTGAAACCAAACATTTTTTCTTCTGTGAAAAAATACAGGTGTTTGTAGACTGGAATATATTAGTAGACACTTGTCCATATTAAGGAGGACATAGCGGACATTGTGCCTCAGAAGGTTTGGACACACACACATTTAGCACCCTTTCAAATGGGGAATGTTTCAAAAGGGCAGCAGCTGGTATGTTCTAATTATTATTAGATGATAATGATATGTGAATGAAATGAAAATGTTTCAAATGTTCTCCAGTGTAAAAAGCTGGAGTGGTTTTGCTACCTTTGAATTATTCTCAGCTTGCTCCCATATAACAATTAAAACATACCAAACCAGCTTCTGCCCTCTTGAAACATTCCCCTTTTGAAAGGGCTTAAATGTATTTCTGCCACACCCAGACGAGACAGTGTTTCCTACTGCTGCATAACTCATAAATGCCTCTGTAATACATATTCAAATGGAAAAGCTTCCATTTGTAAGATGGAGGGAAGAGGGAAGGGGCAGTGCAATATCCTCAGTCACCTATTTTCTGCCCTTTTGGTGCACCGGATTCTGTTAGTGGCACCAGTTTTACACAATCCTGGTGCTCAGCTTCTTCCTGCAGCTTTTCTACCCTCTCACCTTGGACACCTGTGAAGGAACAGAACAGTCTAACCCTGTACTGTTTTTAGACTATATGAGCTATTTTCAGAGTACTCAGGAACAAAATTAATTGGAGTTTTTTTCCATACCAGTTTAGAAATCCAGATCAGGTTGGTATTATATAACTGCACATGTATTACTTAATAGTTGTATGTGCGTATTTTAAACAAATCCAGCCAGGAACATCATTAACAATCTTCACACTTCTTCTGTTCAATGAAATATACTAAGAATATGTTTTCTCTTGGAGATACACTCATAGGATGACTGCAGCTGTATTCCACATAACCATAAAGAAGATATTGTTTGGAGAGGATCATAAGGAAGACCTCAGGACCAACTAGAAACACTCTGGATAGGTGTAATAGATTTCCTTGGATGCATGACATGCTGTTTTGCATATTATTCTGTGGTTGAACGACAATGAAGTCACCTTTAAGGCAGCCATATTCCTACCTTATTGCCAGAAGGAATTATAATATCAGAACAGTCAGCCTTAGGAGAAAACAGAGGTTTAGACAAAAGGCAATAGCCATATGTAGACAAAAACAATGACAGAGAAGTGCCCATTTCTGTTTGCTGCTGATTCCAAATGTCACTGATGAGCCTAAAAGATGACAGTTTCCCGAAGATCTTGGTGATATTGCTCCAGGGTTTACTGCTCTTTAAAGCTTCTCCTTTCACTCGCGTAAAGAACTGCCAGGATTGGTCAATGGGACCCATATAATTTGCAGTTTTGCATCCTCCACATTCGGACAGACTCCAGATCAGTTTCTGCATGTAGAGACCAGAGAAAAATGTTCTATGGGAGCTGCTTGCATCCCTAGTTTGCTTCCAGTGTTTCTGAAACTGAACTGGTGTATCTCTAGAATAGATGTTGATAGCACCTCTGGTCTCACAGAGGGAAAACTCAGTAAAGTAAGCTATATAGCCTGGGTTAGCAGACTAAGCCAGAATTTAGAGCGTTTTCTTCCTTTTAATCATGTCTAACACTACATAGGGAAATAACAATGCTTGTCTCATTTTTATGTCGGGGTTGTTTGAATTAAGTTAGGATTCATTTGCTAAATGTGTATACTGCACAATGAATCAGATTTTCAGAATTTTCAGTACACGTCAGGTCCCAGTGGGACACTCAATAGATGATGAGTTATTTTGAAAATAATGAAAACTTGATAATGATAAGAGCTATTTGAAAGAAGGAGGAAGAAAGAGATGGAAATGAGCTCAAGGATATAGTTCAGGGGTGGGCATTTATTTTGACTGGAACTGTTAATCAGTTCTTGAGTTCTCTTGAGGGCCACATGAGTTTTAGTGTCCTCTCAAGAGCCACATCTCTCTCTCTCTCCTCTCCTCCCTCCCCCCTCAGAGCTCTCTCTCTCTCCCCAGAGCTGTAATAAGCCCCGATTCCCTGTGTCTCTCCCTGCCCAGAGGTAGCACAACTCAATCCTTTCTCTCTCTCTCCTTTCTGTGCTCCTTCCCAGAGCTGTACCATGCCCCATTCTCTAGCTCTCTGTCTCCCTCACCCTGCCCCCCTCATACCACCGGAGCTCTGTAGCATGCCCCAATCACAGTCCCCACCCAGAACCTGCCAGTTTATACCACCACCAGCCTGATGTGGCAGTAGCAACCCCGGGTGGGCACCAGCATCAGTTGTAGATGCACGAGGGAAGTTCCAAGTGGGGATTGGTGCACTTGCCCAGGTCTATAGCTGACACTGTCGCATGAGTTCTGGGTGGAAGCCATCCCACCTGCATGCCTTGCACTGTGGAAGCCATCCCACCCACCTAGCACTACATAATAGTCAGAACTGTAGCCTCCAGTCACCCATGCGCCGCATCCCAAGAGTTCGTGGCCATCCACCCATGGACTGGATACAATCAGTTGGCGGGTCCACAAGTCATATTTTGCCCACCCTGGTATAGTGGGATACAGGTGAGAACAAGGGAGACAGAGATGAGAATCACAGAATTATAGAGGAGTAAGTCTGGAAAGGATCTTCAGAGGTCATCTAGTCCAACCGCCTCCCAGAGGCAGAATTATCCCTATCCAAAACTTCCTATACAAATCCATTGTCTAACCTATTAGTAAAACTACACAGTCAACCCTGACAGCCAAAAGGCATAACTCCCTAACCTGCGACAGGTAAGAAAGGGGGACAATGGTAGCTAAAGTCCTGCTGCTGTGAGGGTTATTAAGATATGCTTGAGAAATCCAAGGAAGAGGGCCATGTCCCCTGCTACAGAAGGGAAAACCTCCACAATCTCTACCCATCTGACCATGGGGTAACTGAGCACAAGTACAGAGAGCAAATAAAGGGAGAGAGCATAAGCCAGAAGAAACTGAAGAGTAGAGAACAGAAAAGTGAAGAGAAAAGGAGAGAACAAGATGCTACTTTCAAAAAAGAAGAGAAATTGAGAAAAAAGATCAAACATATAATTATAGAATGATATTAAAGCATATAGTGGGTTGCTAATAATATCTAAAAGAAGGTGGAGGGCATTTCTTAAAAGGTCCGTGGCCTCCTGAAAAAGTGTCAGAACTTCTCAACAGAGTTAGAGAGATTTCTTCCTAATGAGAAGTGTTAGGCAGTCTCACAACAGCTGCTACCAGACCCTACTTCTGATTGTTATTATTGATATATTTATTAATGGGATATGATTAAGAATGACATAAAATTGATCTTTCTGGGACTTCCCTTAATCTTCCTGGGTGCTTGGTATCCCAACTGGATTACAATCAGTTAATTTAGTGGGCTAAAATGCAAGCATTTCTTTCCCAGGCCTTAACATGCTGGTACTGCATAAACATGTTTTAGAGCAAGTACTGTACACTGCATTTCTCAGTATTCATATTAATAAATACAACAGATACTATAGATAAAATCCTATAGATAAAAAAGCCGTGGTAATAACGTGCAGACTTTCCACTTCATCCTGTGACTTGCTGAATTCTAAGTAGTTACTGAGCATTATTAATTACCTATAAAATTCATGAGAGTTCGAGGTTTAACACTTGAAGAATCAAATCCTTAATTTTATAGAATCGGCTCTTCTGATTTCTAAAGCAAAATCTACAATCTGGTGGGGGGGGAGAGTATCCTATTCATAACATTCAGTTTTGTTAAGCAGAGATACACAAGATCATGCTGATATGTTTTGTTGTTTAATTTTAGGATCTCTAATTTTCATTAGAGATCCTAACTAAGTTCTTGTTGCATATTGGAAGAACAAACTGTATGTAAATGCAAAGGGCAGTACTTTTCTGCCATTGAAAAAGGGCATCTTTGGTAAATGAGTACTTGTCAATCTTAACAAAAAAAATATTGTCAAAGTAGGCTTGAGTAGAATCAGAAAGCTTGAGCCTGGGAGCATTAGAATGCACAGTGCTGGTAGCAGTGTGCTCCCTAGTGCAAGTTTCCAGGGAGTGTTTCTTTGAACTGACACAGCAAAGTCTCGAGTTCTGAAACAGATGTTCTCCCATCAGCTCTGAAGTAACACTACTTGCTGGATACAATGTCATATCAAGGGGTTAGTGGTCCACCTCAGCGTTCTAAGAGGACTCACTGCTAATGAAAGCAAATGCTTAGAGAAGCATAAGATGCAGGGCTTTAGCTAATATTTTGTATCAACTAGGGTGGTCAGTTAATTTCTACAGCGCAACACAACGTTGCTTTTCACCATTACAACTTTCTTCAAAACACAATATTGGTAAAATCCTCTACTTTCCCTCTGATTGCAAAGTGGTTTGAAGACTGGAATGATTTGCTTGTTTGAAGAATGTTGACTTTAGAGTGGGAGTCAGAGGGACTGCAAACAGTGGGTATTGTTGTGATTATATTTGCATCTCTGAAGCTGCTTCATTTGCTGGGACTGATTGATTTTTCAGAAGGTAAAGTGGTCACTCATAGTTTGTGCTGTTTGTAGCAACAGGATCTAATCTGTTAAGAGGCTGTATAAGTATATTAGACTGTAATAGTGTCATGTATAAAAACTGTAAAATGAAAATGCTTGAAAAAGTCAGAATAACTTGTGAACTGTAAATCTTGTTTTTCCTTCTATTGCTTTTACTTTCATATGAAATTATAAAACAGAAATGAAATCTAGCATAGGAGTATATGTTATGCTGTGCATTATATTTTACAGTGAATATGTGCTGAGCTATATTAGAAAAACTGAAAAAAAATCACACGTGCATCTATCAGTCACAGTCGCCTCTCAAAGCTGCTCCCTGGTATAAAATGTATAGAGGTACATCTTAATATAGCTCATGGTTTTACAAAGGGGCATTTCAAGTTTATGATACAAATAGAGGGGTTTTTTCTGTGTCAGTGTTTGTGTTCTACAAGTCATTATATTGTATAAATACAGTATTATTTCAGCATTATAAAGCAGTATAGCCACAGGTTTAAGACTTACATCTCTGTAGATCTAGCTTTTAGACAACATTCAGACATTGCATTGATGCTGGCAAGCTACTTTAAAAAAAATCTTATTTGTTTGCTAAGACTCAATCTATTCTCCATTTATATATCTATGGCCATAACATGTAATCTATTACTAAGCAGGACTTCCCATTAATGTCAGTAGAAGGTTCTCAGTGGCACAAGAAAGACTGTGCTGCACACATATTAATTTCAAATTTGCCACTTCAAGTCCATTCCAAAAAATGGAATTTATATTGTTAACTAATCTAATTTGTGTCTGAATATTGTATTGTAAACAAAAGACATTCATTCAGTAAAATTCTGCTTAGGCTAAAGGCTGTCTTTCTTCCTAGGTTTGTGAATAACAAAAATTCCCTGAAAGTTCTGTGATATGGCTGCTTTTCTGTCATAATCAGGTAGCTAATGAGAGCAAACCAGCTTTCTGAAGCATTAAGTTTTCATTGTGGGAAAAAGATCTCTGATTGATGTAGAATTGCACAGTCACCTCATAAAATAGTTCAACATAGTGATGAAATGTGAAATCTTTAAGTTACCTTTTATAGTTACTGAACTATTTAAATAAATCATTCCTAAAACCACATGTGGTGAGAATTTATAACATTTGGCAACAGACTGTCACATTACTAAATAATATGTTCTATGGAAGTGTGAAATTATTTTTTCACTCTTCTAAACAGATGAGTAATCTTTCTCTCTTTAGACACTGGGCTGAGTAGACTTGGCCATAAACATTTAGCATTTTCTAATCATCTTGTTTTTAGTTGTGTGACAACTACAGCTTTATGATTCATGGTAGCAGATCATTTATAGAAATAATAGAGCATTCATCTTCTAGCAAATTTATGCCTCTTTTCTTAATTCCTCACAAAATCATGTGTGATTAAGCCCATAGGAAAATGTTGTTTGCTTTATATTTCAAGTACATTAAATCATTCCCCACCCCAACAATCCTCTGGTAACAAATAAATGAATCCCATCATTAATAAAAAGTGTAGCCTGATTTATAAAATAATACATAACTATTGAGTGTGAAAGCTAGAATTATAAAATAATTTACCCTGTCATGCCATGATATTGCCTTATGCAATTATATGATAATTTTATTGAAAAGCACCAAGTATTTCGAGCTGAGTGATCTATACTGTATACAAACACAAATGTTATGAGCACAGTAAAAACATTACAATGTTTCTTGTGCAAATAGCTGCAATAATTTAGGAGATTTCTTACTCCACTGAGGCCTGTTCAGCACTCCTTACCTCTTCCAAATGCAGGCAGTCCCACTAAAGCTAATATGGATTCTGTCAGCTCAGAAACAAAGTGCTTTGCAGGTAATTCCTAATTTATACCATGTGCTTTTTCTTCTGACTTGAACCTGAGCTTTACTGTTGATTTCAGAGAGAAAATGAACAGGTGCTAATGGCTAAATGCTGATCTTCTGCAGAAAACCAGAGAAGAATGGCTTTATATGTAGATCAAAATGAGAGATTGTAGAATCAGTTCCTGCAACCTGGAAGCATAAGCAGTTCATTTCAGCAGCCCTTCTTTTGTGTATTTATAGAGTTCTGAACAACGTGACTGGATGAAAATACAGTCACATCACTGTCAGGCCCACACAATCCATATATATTGATGCATTTATCCTAGTAACACCCAATTTACAGCTATGGAACCTGAAACAAAAATTAAAGGACAGATCCTTAGCTAGTTTAAATCTATCAGTGAAATCAATAGAGCTATGCCAGTTCATACCAGCTGAGGATCTCCCATGACTGGATTACTTTTTGGGGAAGCAAGAAGACTGTGGCTGAACTGGGAACAGAGCACAGATCTGAGGGCTGGGGAACATGATTTATGAGGAGAGACTGAGGGAACTGGGCTTATTTAGTCTGGAGAGGAGACGACTGAGGGAGGATTTAATTACAGCCGTCAACTACTTGAAGAGTGTTTACAAAGAGGATGGAGCTAGACTTCTCAGTGATGACAGATGACAGAACAAGGAACAATGGTCTCAAGTTGCAGCAAGGGAAGTTAAGGTTAGATATTAGGAAAAACTTTCTCATGAGGACCACTGGAACAGGTTACCCAGAGAATAACCTTGAATCTCCAACCGTGGAGGTTTTTAAAGCCTGGCTAGACAAAGCCTTGGCTTTGGACCATAACCAACATCATTGGTGATGGCCCTGCTGTGAGCAAGGGGTTGGACTAGATGACCTCCTGAGGTCTCTTCTAATCCTCATTTTCTATGATTCTATGATCTCCTGAGCCAGTCCAGAGGTTGCGTACAAAACCATTCCTCGTCCCTGTTTGCGATAAGTAGACCTGAACAATTCATGGAGTGGTTATTCCTACCCTTCCTATTCCTGAACTTTTTCTATTTTGCCTCCTCCCACTGCATGCAGGGAGAAAGCAAGTAGCTGAAAATAGATTTACCTATCCTCTACTTGACTTGCAGCTGCTTCAGCTATCTGCAAAATGAAAATACAGAAGTTTGTTTGTTGATTATTTGCTATCATATATAATAAGATGTGTAAAAACTTCTTCATCTTTGTTCTAGGTGCCTTAAACATTATCTAAAATAAATATTCAACTAAATCAAGGCTGGTAGAAAATCCTCAGGAAAAATCACCTCTTATTTTTCTTAATAAACCCCCATTTCTCCAATATATAGTCACCTCCATTTGGGAGGAAATGTTCTTCAGCAATTGAGGTGAAGAAAGGTCTTATAATGGGCCTTGAAGGATGGGGAGTGAATCCAGAGAGGGTGCAGTTATGTGGCTGCATCCTCCTTCTGGACTGGACCATGCTCGTGGAGCCTCTAGGGAGTTTTAAAAAGT
The DNA here is from genome assembly GCF_000455745.1 of Alligator sinensis. Taxonomy (NCBI): domain Eukaryota; kingdom Metazoa; phylum Chordata; order Crocodylia; family Alligatoridae; genus Alligator; species Alligator sinensis. The sequence continues at coordinate 1,585,884 of NW_005842291.1, read as the reverse complement.
CCCCAACATGGACGAGAATGCCCCCTTCCTCTCTATACTCAGAGGCATGACCCCTCCCTTGCCCTTCCCCTATTCCACTGTCTGCAGCTGTCACTTTTGGCACTGCCTCTGGGGTGGGCCATTCAAAGCCATTGCTGTCCACTCTATCTGGGCTATGTGAGCAATTGTCTTAGCTGGGAATAGCAATAGTTGGAAAGGCAATGTGTGGTAGTGCCAAGTTCCCACTCCTTGCACTTGGTCACAGGGTGCTGGAAATAGTGTGGGAATCTACCCCCCTTGCATCAACACTGCTGCCACTGTCACTGAGCTCAGTCCCTATGCAGCTTGGCTAGAGTGGCCAGCAGTGACTTTGAAGCTATTCCCGCCCCCAGGACAGGACAGGCAAAGCAGCAAAGACAGTTGGTGCAGTAGGGGGAGAGGAGGAAACATGCCATTGAGCACAGAGGGGAAGTAGAGGATTCTTATGTGCTTTGGGGACTTAACAGAAGTCCCTAAAGGCTTCCATGGTGTGGTCTGCCCACATTGGTGGGTTATGGGGGAGGCGGTTGGGAGTGGGAATGCAGCCATCCTTGCAGTGCATATAGCTGCTTCTACACCCTCCTTTGCCATATCCTGGCTCCACTTCTGCTGATGGGAAGGCCCCTCCCCCAGTGATGTTGGGTAACTGCAGCATCCTTGTGGAGAAAAGCTCTTCTTCTAACCATTGCTCTGTTGAAGTAAGGAGGACCTAGACAACCCTCTCAAATGTACTACATGTCAGTGAGTCTTGTATTTGGTCAGCATCCCTACTGTGCTACACTGAGTTTTCCCAGCCTGCCGTGTGTCCCATATTCTCTTTTTCTCCTATCCTTTTACTTAGAAGAATGAGGAAAGACTGAAAGAGCTATGATTAACTGGTGCATGGAGGGGAGATTTGATAACAGTCTTCAAATACCTGAAGAGTGATTACAGAGACGATGGAGATGGGCTTTTCTCTGTGGCTCTAGGAGACAGGACTAGGAGCAATGACCTCAAACTGCAGCAGAGGAAATTTAGATTAGACACTAGGAAGAATCCCCTGACTATGCAAGTGGTCAAGCATTGGAACAGGCTACCTAGAGCACTTTTGGAATCTCCATCCTTGGAAATTTTTAAGAGCAGGTTGGACAGACACTTGACTGGGATTGTTTAGTTATGGATGATCCTGTCTTGAGCAGGGCGCTAGACTAGATGACTTTCTGAAGTCCCTTCCAGCCCTACTTTCCTATGATCCTAAGGGCCTTGTTACATGTTGCATTTTGAGCTACTTGACTGTTGATCGGTGTTAGTGCTAGGTAGAGTTTGGAGAAGTCACACCTTAAAGCTAAAACCTTCTCTGACTGTTCCCCACCTGCACAGCTGAGACTTGTCACTAAAGAGCTTGTGAGCTTGGGCCTGACAAGAGCTACAGCTGTGAGTTGCCACTACAGGCTTCTATTGCTTATTTAGGTGGGGTTGGGCGTGAAAGATGTGTTAGGGGGGTGGAAACATGAAGCTAAGAGGCAAAGAGTTAATGGGATGGAAGTGGGTAGTGACATAGGAGGTGGAAAGGAAATGAGATTGGGCGAGGGGTGGTGAAATGAAAGAAGTCAGCCACTGAAGAAGTAAAGAAAAAGGAGTAAAAAATAAAAAAGAATTAAAAAGAAATGAAGAGGAAGTAAACTAAGTAAGTTCTTATGTTTTCATAATTTGGGATTGGGGTTTGGGGGGGTGCTTCCTGGGATGGCTGGGAGGGTCATATCCAGCCCGCCAGTTGATCCTGTCCAGTTGCTGACCACCGCTGGGAACCTGAGGAGGGAGGGCTGCTCCCTGCACCACTCTGCTATGATGCAGCTGGGGCCAGGCCAGGCCACTCAACATGCAGACTCCTCTGTCCCCCACCTGGCTTCTTGTTGATGCCACGACTTGACAGTCCTGGCACCACAGCTGCCAGCAGCCGGGCCTGAACAGGACAGGGTGTAATGGAGCATGCTAAGTAGCCATCCCCGAAGATGAGTCACTGCCGCCATGGCACCACTAGTTCTTGCCAGGTGCAGGGGGTGTGACTTGGCCCAGGGCAGCCACCCTAGCTTTCCTGGTGTGGTACAGAGGGGGCAGCAGCTAATTGCAGCAGGCGGGTGGGATGGTTACTCGATGCATTGCATCCTGCCCCACCTTATGCAGGCCCAGCTGCCAGTGGCCACAGTGCCAGGACCGCACATTGCCAACAGGAAGCCAGGCAGGGGGTGAAAGTGGACATAAGGGGGTGGAGGGATCTGTGTGCTGTGTTGCCTGGCCTGGCCCCAACTGTGGCAAAGCAGAGCAGCATGGGGCACTGTCCTGGGCTCTTGATGGCAGCTGGTAGGCTGAATAGGATCAAATTCTTCCTCCCCACCTTTCCCCAGCTTTCAGCAACTCACCAAAATTCCTTAAGTGGCCCTCCAGCCCAACTGATTGCTCACTCCTACCCTAGGCCCTAGATGGTTGTCACAAATGAGGCATCAGCCCCAAGGTAGGGATCACTCAGACAGCATAACCCAGAGCGAAGAACTGGAGAGAATTCAGTATTGTGTGTACATTTTGTGGGAAAGCATCTAGCACTATATGTGCATAGAAATTGTGGGCAGTATTGTGCATTACTCGTGGAGGAGGAGGGGATAGGTAGTAGTTTGTGTGGAGCTGGGTGCATTAATTGATTTTTGGTCCTTAAGAGGCCAGTATTTGTGCTGCCACTTTGTTGTGAGTAGTCCATTATCGATGGGTTAGAATGCCTTCAGGTATAAAGCTTATTGGAAGGATATTTCCTCATTATAGGAATCAAATCAACCAGTTTTGCAGTGAGAGGATGAGCTTCTCTAGCTTCTATACTCCATTAACCTTTAACAGGTTGCAGAACTGGCTGTTAAACTTCAGGTGCTTGTCCAGATATTTGACTTTCGGGGCACATGCAGACTGTGCACTCAAGATTGGCATCTTTTGTACAGCAGTGGCTGTTGTTTTGTGTCTTCAACTAGAGTATCTTCCAACATCCTACCTCCAAGGCAAAAAGGGCTAAGTGGAGCCAGCCAACCTTCTGGTGCTTCCTAGTGCCCAAAGATATGAAACAGACTGAGCAGCATCTCTGTCTCTTGCTCATTTGTGATGGCTAATAACTTAGCATCAATCCCTTTTCATTGTAAATATAGTAGGTAGGTTAGTGTAGTATTAGATTTTTATTCAAGGAAGTTTTTTCTCCACCTTTAAGTGCCCTGTATGTCAACTCTTACATTTGAGCAAAAAATCCAAGGTTCTGATACTATTCTTCATGCAAAGCAGCCACTCAATGACAAGTCACTTAACTGACACTTTTGTTTGGCTCAGCGACATATTTTACTGGCAGTTTTCTATTTGCTTTATTTTTTTTCCCAAAAAGCCTCTAAAGGTGAGGCATCAGGAGATCCCCTTCCTCCACTCATTGCTGCTGTAATCAGCAGTGAAAATCTGAGGGTGGTAATGACTCATTATTTCTTCTACGCTGCAGCACTGATGAAAGAATTTCCAGAACAAGCCCTGGGATGACCATTAAATCAGTAACTCTGATTCAACAAGAATATCCATTCTCCTTATTGAAATCAGACTATAATAGGGGAACAAAATTTTAATCCCCCAGATGTTCTCCCAATATAATTTCTGTACATCTGGCAGAAAATTCATTGCTTATGGTCACCAGGCATGTTTGCTTATAGTTCTCATTTACGGTCATACTGAACACTCTGGGCACCCATGTAGCTGGGAAATGATCCTTCTCAGCTCCCTTCTGATGCCCTCAGCTCTCTTGGTGCCCTCCCACCCACCTTGCTGCCTGCCTCCTGCCAGTGAAGCATTCACCAATATCAACAGACACTCTATGTAATCACTGGCCCTCACTAGTTGCAAGTCTCTGGTGAGGATATTGTTTCTGCTGTCATCATCTGATAATGAAATGGTGGCCCCATCTGCTGCCTTACACCAGGAAGTTTCAACACTTTCAAGACCTCCTTCAAAGATCTAGAGTCACATAAATTATTAGAAATCCTGTTAATCTCTTTCAGACAAACTGATTTTGCTAATAAATACAGGACTTGTACAGTCTGCTCAGATTCTCTGGCAGACACTTGTCTGTTTCTGTGACAGAGTGATAGTCCGCAGTTGCAAAGGGTCAGAACATTGTCTACGTGTAAAGCCCTCTCTACACATTACAGATATCACGTAACTGGCTGATTAATTGCACAATTATGTGAGATCAGCTACACATGCAAAGTACAGTAAAAGCTTTGTTATCTGGCATGAGTGGCATAAGGCGGTGACTGGTTATATACAAATTCTGGTTACCTGAAGGCAGGGGGGTTTCTGCCAGATGTGAAGCAGGGGAGTGGCGTGGGGAGGGGGCACGTGGAGTGGCAGCAGTGCAGGATGGTGGGTGGCAGCAGCAGTGAGCTTTCCCTGCTGCATACCAGCTTCCACACACCCCCTGCGTCCAGCCAGATGGCCAGAAATACCAGTTAATAGCGTATTCCGGTTATTTAAATGCCAGTTAACACAGCTTTTACTGTACCTTTCATTCCATAAAAAACTTCAACCAGCTGTAACATTAGACCTTAAAATGTTTCCTAACATTATAGCTGGTTGCTATCCAGCTTTATTTTGCACGTGTAGCAGGGTCTCCCCAGGAGCCCCGTCAGCTGACCAGGTTCCTAGCTGCAGGGGTGCACCATACCTAGCCAAGGCTGGGAGTTGTGCAACTGAGGGGACTCTCAGCTTCAATAGTTGCTGACTCTGAGTGCCAGCAGTGCCCCATGGCAGCTGTAGACTCTGGGTCCCACAGCTGCAGACTCTGGGTCCCAGCAACAGACCTCACAATGCTTGCACTGAGCTGGGTCCTGGCAGCCTTAAGATGCGGCCGCAATCTTCTAACCCCAAGAGTGCGTGGAGCTCCTGGAGCTGAAAGGGGCCTTCAGATACAATGAATAAGTCAGTGACCATGAGGCAAGCTGCTTAGGATCCTCAAAGATGCATAAACTGCTATAGAGGACTTTCTGCTTGCACTCCTTAGAGGATTCTTGAGCTAATCTGAAGTTACTAGGTATTTATACACTATGACCCAAAATAAAGCAGGTGAAATAAACTGCCCACAAGGCTGGGTGAATTTATTATCGCTGGATTAAAGGAATAATCATTTACCCTCACCTTAGTGATTGATTATTTGAAGGATAATGTTCAAAACATCCTACAAAATAGAGAGTTCACCCTTAGTACCATCCCAGAAAGTAATGTTCATAAGTGCACTTTTAGACTTCACAGAACCAAGTGTATGCATCCCTGAGACTGGCTACAAAACCTAAACAACAGCAAGAATGTGTCTAAAGACTCTGGATTTTGTCCTGGATTTTATATACCTTATGTAAATTTGGATGGGATTAATATCCTCTCCAGGCAATTATCATATCAATATCCATCTCAAGTCAACAATGATGTTTTGTTTTGTCCTCCGTTTCTGTCAAGGACAATAGTGATAGATGCTTTCAATCTTATCTAAGAGCTCATCTAGACTGGCACCAAATTCAGCCTGTGATTATGAGACAGGTACCATCATTGCATAAATATTTTGGAACTCAGAGCTCTTTGGCTCAAGCAGCTTTTCTCTGATTCAAGACAGAACAATAAGGTTAATAAGAAACAGCACCTCTGCTGTCTGTACAACTACAAATGGGACAATACACCAGCAGGTGACTGACTTGGAAGCTTATAAATTACTATGTAGAACTTTATCTTTTGGAGAGTTTTCCACAGGTGGGGTCAACCTTGCATACTCTTATTTGCTACAGAAAAGAAAAATAATTGTTGCATATTCTGATACAAGAGGGAATCTGAATGTGAGATCCTTTTCAGGGAAAAAGGGGAATGGACAACTTCTTGGAGGAAAAGGGCATCACTAGCTATTGAGCCTAGGAATTAGGGATACAGCCTATGAATCAGAACTTCTAGACCTTAAATGCTAAGGGCTGTACATGAGAGAGCAACAGTGGAAAAAAACCCTGGTCATACCCAGTTCACTCTCCATTACAGCATCCACTCCCTGTGTGAGACAGGATACTGGCCAAAGTAGACCTATGGTCCAACCCAATAAATGGCAGTTCTTATGTTCAGATGCACTCCTTAGCTTTCATGCTTGCTGATTACACAAATCTCAAATGAGGCTTATCTTACGTCCATACCTTGCTTCTCTACCTCTGGATATTGACTGGCTAGCATGCATGAAGAAAGCTTATTCTAGAGAAGTCCAAACTATACTAATCCGAAGTATGAAGCTACAGGAATTGTTTATGCAGAAAAACAGAAAAGAAACAGGGATTGACAAGAACCAGCTCCACGTAGTGATCCCTGGTAACGTCTCTGATGGCCAAAAGCTCCTGAATCTACAAAAAAATGCCAAAGCGCACAAAAATAAAGATACAGACATCATTTTTGTCATACGAAAGAAGGAAAGAAGCCCCTTTGAGCACATCAACACAATATGTCTTCAGCACAGTCAGACAATCCGCATTTTCTGGACTGCTTACTGTGATTGTAAACAACAGGACACTCCATCAGTTCTGTAAGGGTGTGCCTACTGGCTATGTAAATCCACCATTTTCTGATTCAGGACCAGATGGTGTTTCATATCCTATAATGTATGAATTCCCTTAGGAATCTACCCATATAAGCATTCTATCTGATTCACATAGCAAAATAATACCCTCAAGTAGGTTATGGAGCAGTATGCAACAAAAAAACAGTTGCCATATGCTTCAATGATTTGTCATACATTTTTTATAGTTTTTGACAGATTTAGAAGTTATTGGTAATAAATATGGATTTAGCTTGAATGACTCTACTGGCCTCAACTGTGGCAATTTGACTAAAGGAGAGAATCGTGTTTTCAACAAATAGATCTCTATCCATTAATAACTTTATAAGTCAGAGCCACCATCTCAAGTCCTACTTAGGAAACATGCAGTCAGTGCAGATCTGTGAATAATGGTGTTAGAAACTCATAATAACATACTCAATTTACATAGTAGGGTACTACATTCTGCACCAGCTTCAGGTTTGAAATATTTTTAAGGTACAGTTCCATAAGATAATCTATGCATGAAGTGAAACAGGCTCACTTTTGGAAGGTCTGACTGGGTTCAGGTTGGGCAGGGGGAAGCATTTTTAGTCAATGATGCATTTTAGGTCTATAGAGAATGCAGAAAGATGTGAACCTTAGGCTATAACTTCAATTATATAAAGACATGTTCTGTCATTATCTGAAATGAAATTATGAAGCAATGAACATGTAAATTTGTAGAAGTATTGATCATGACAGATTTCTATGATATTACACTGTTGTAAAGTATAGCTAGTTTAGTCACTTCTATTCTTAAATTCTTTTCTTAAAGTACCTCATGAATCTGGCATTTTCAGATCAGTGATATTATTATAGGATACTGGCCTTAGTCAAGGTGTATATTATACATCCACATATATCCTGTAAAGGATTATATAGAAACATCAAGGTTTTCAAATCAGTTGAATCAGTTCCATGTAATAGGAATGGTTACAGGGGGTGGGGGTTTAAATCCACTATAATATCATTCCATGGTCTTTAGCCTCGTTAAAAATGCTGGAAAAATTAGATTATAAAACATGTAAAGCTGGATCAGCTGCTAACTTAACGCTGGCTGAACACCTGCTTTGTGTCACCAGGACAGCACAGAGCAGCCAGAAGGAATTATACAGGGAGATCTGGCCTGAAGTCAGGTTTGGGTTTAGAAATGTACACATCCAAAAAAATCCTTCTAAATTCACTAACCCATGACCTTTTGGTGCTGCTGTGCTTTTAGTATATGTAATCATATCTGTTAGCACAGTTAAGGTGAATCATTTATTTATTTATTTATTTATTGGGTGGGGGTGTGGGAAGGAACACTATAAAGCTAAGACTTTTGGTATTAATTGGAACACAATAATTTTTATGATTGAGATAAAAATCCCAAGAAAAGTGCAGCATGTAATGGAAGCCCTGAAAATTTCAAATTACTGTGGTATTTAGCTAGGCCTCTAGTAGTAAATACAAATCTTTATAAATACTGCACTGGTGGTTTTTTGCCGAAAATATATGTAACTGCGTAATAGTATCCTACTTTCAAATTAAAACTACAGCCAGTTCCAAAAAATAATTTTTATATTGCTTTTAAAAGGGTTGAGTGTATATATGTCTTCCTCTGTTTTAGAATGTGCATGTAAATACATGGAACTTACTTATTTATGGGATACAGCTGCCCAATTATGTGTTTTACTACAACTTTACATTATTCACTTAAGAATGAATAAATATCTTCTAAAATTAATGATGACACTATGATTTAATTTTAAAGGTCACAAGCAAAGACATTTTTGAAAATCTATAGGGATAATTCTAGAGAAACTGAGGTGGGGCAGTTACATTATTTCTTTTGTGATGGTCCTAGAGGTGATGTGTCCATAACAGATGCAGCAGTCTTGCTGGGGCCAGGAAATAAATAAGGTTAATTTTATGTCATGATTTTTTTTCAATTACCAAGCTAATCAATCATCTGAGAGGCAGGAACTTCCCCTCTAACCCCCTGCCCCCCTTCATCCCCCCATCAATTGTCAGGACCTGTGACACAAGCTCCCATAAACTGGGTTGTCATGTGCTGTGTGTCAGTCACATTTGGTGAAATCACACGCTCCACTGCTGGGAGTAGGGCAGCTGTACAATGCCAAATGTAGCATTCCATGGCCAAGAAAAAAGGCCTTATATTCCCCTTTGAGCTGACCACGAACACTTCACACAGCTGTGCTTTGAAGGACGCTATCAAACCTGCAAACAAGGGGAGCCCCAGTTTATTAAGGTCTAAAGTTTATTATTGTAGAATAGAGTGCTTAAAATTGTAACCTTTAGATTTGCAGAGGTGTTTAACATGCATATTTCTGCATTTCATTTTCAATGATGTCTTGTATTTACTCTCTAACCATATTGTTGCAGATATATTGAAGATATAAGCTAAACACATTTGGCCATTTTGGTACGCGGTGGGGGATACATGGTCATAGTTGAAGAGTCAGGATTCTTCTCTCCACATCAGCAAGGGAAGAAAAGTTCAGCACAATGTTAGAGGTTGCTGTTTTATTGGCTATGTTATCTTTAGACTGAGCTGTAAACTCCAGTTCTAAGCACTTAAGGTCAAGTCTGCACTGCTCTAGACTGCACTATAGTCTACCACAAAGAAACATGGCATAGCAATTCACTGTGTACTAATGCTTAAAATGTATATAAAAGTACCATTTTAGAGCAGCGCTGGGTACATGCCAATAAGCAAATCTGAAACAGTGTGTATTGACACACACCCAGCAGGGCTCTAATGTAGCCACATTACATCCGCTAAGTGAGCAAGGCATGCTTCATAGCAGTGTTCCCTAATATGACCTGGAGGTGTGTTAGGTATGTTGTATAGTTACTATAGCATTTGTTTTTCTACAGACAGGTAACAATGATCTTGAAAAAATTAATGTTATCTTCAGTCTCTATAACCGTGGTGCTCAACTTTTTTCCCCTGCAGCCCGGATGGGCAGCGCCTGGTCTGACCACAGGCCAGATGGTGGTTCCAATCCAGCCCCAGGGGCTGACACGGCAGCCACCGTCTGACCACACAGACAGGGACAGAGGACAGCACAGCCTGAACCTGGCCCTGCAGAGGGGCAAGAAGCTTTACCCAGACCCTCAGGATGTGACCCACTTCCCAGGGAAAAGCAGGCATGGCCCAGCTGGCTTCCAAGGGAAAATGGGATGTGGCCAGGCCCTGCAGGGAAAGTGGCTGGGGCCCGGCCCTGTGGGGGGAAAGGGGTCGTGGCCTGGCCCACGTGAGGGGGAAGGGGGACTGGCCCATCACCGTGGGAGGAAGGGGCGCAACCTAGCTCCCACCAGGTACATGGGGTTTGTTGTTTGGGAATTTGGCAGAGGGGGAAGAGTGGCTGTCTGAATGGCCACTGCTCCCCTGCCACCAAATTTCTAGACCTTTAGGGAGTCCCACAGGCCATGATGGCTCCACAGGCTTCATTTGGCCCATGGGCCTCAGGCCCATGGGCCTCAGGCTGCTCTATAATTTGAATATCATATAAAGGGGCTAGTATTAATCTAAATCACAAAAGTGTACATCAGCAGTAAATGTTTTTAGGCCCAAAAAGATGAGAGGACAAATGGCTCAAAAGTTATAGCACTAGGTTGGGACTATAGCAACTTGGATTCATTTTTTTTCTTGTGTGACCTTGGGCAAGTCTCTCCATCTCAGTTCTGTGTCTGTAAATCAGACACAATATTACAACTTTGTCTTGTGGGCTATTGTGGGGTTAAATTTAAAGATTATCAGCTGGATGGTTACAGCAACTAAAGGTTGTTAGGCAGACAGGTCAACTTAAACTTTCATTGAAACCAAGTGATTGTGACCTTAGGAATATCTGCCGTTCTCAGTAGGGAGAGAAACAGGGCCTCAGATAGTCAGGACTTGCGTAGAACTTTGCAGATCAAAAACCGTACTCTTAATCCATGCAGAAATGAGTTAGCACCTAACACCTCACTTTCTACCACTGATACCATTTCTACATCTTGAAGAAAAAGTCCAGAATCTTATTTCAAGTTCTGATAAAAATAAACTACTGTAAAATAAATCAAAGTTCTAGTTTTGTTATCCTTGTAACCTAACTTTCATCTTCCATTTCATTTCCTTTGGCCAGAGATGCCTTCTCCTTAACCATTGTTATTAAGCATTTAGCAGACTTTGATCTGTAAGGTATTTTCCTTCTTTGTTTGGTTGTCATGACCAATTTTAGTTTTTCTCAGAATTATTTTTATTAAGCAAATCATAAGTGAAACAAGAAAATGCTTCTTATCTTTCTGAAGACTGTGGGAAGCAGTTAAATGGAGTTAGCAGAGGCATATACTATGCAAATGAAACGAAATCATAGCCAATCTGTATTCCATTTTAAATGTTTTAAAGTGCAGGTATAAACCATCACATACATATGCGTAGCCTTACTGAATTCAGTAGGACAATTGCATGCACTGACCTGTCATATGCTTAGATGTTTATAGAACTCGGACCATAATTTCCCTCAAAAATATCACCCCTTTCTATGATACCTTATTTTGATAATTATAATTGAGTAACCTGTAATCTTCAGAGAGAACTACCTTGGTGCATTCTTTGCACACTCTGAGTACTCTAACTGCAAGTGTTGGGCCTTTTGTAAATGCAGGATGTGGTCAACCCTTACACGTCTGCTCGAGGGTTGACCACGGTTTTATGTGGTAGATGTACAGCAATATGTGTAAATTCGCCAATGTCACACTCATTTATTTTTTTATTACTTTTCCAGAATTGAGAAATGTACTGAGGAAGCTATTAAGAAGTCAGCACTTGCCATCTCCCTCTCTAAGATGAGGGAAAGCTAGCAAAACTGCTGTTATTCCTATCAGTCGGTAAATACTGATTTTATCATGATAAGTACTGTACATCTTTTGCTTCTTGCAATGCACTGAGCTGTAATGCAGGACAAAAAGGCAGTAACCTGACAGTTCATTACCCTCTGAAATTGGTTGCAACTGTGGAACCTAAATAGCCTTCTTGTTTTCATCATTTGATATTATTTAACCCTTTACATGGCTGTTGGTTGTGCTTTGATATTTCTTTCACTAACAGACATACCCCTCTCCTCTTCTCTCTCTCTCCCTTGCATACATGCACACACACACGACTCATTTTTGAATGGTCGACTGAGTACACCTGCATACCTTTGTAAAATATGCAGATTTTAAGCAAGACATTATATCATTTTCAAATACCATCAAATATGAGAAACATCTAATTCCTCTATAATTGTTGTAATAATATCTACAAAGAATAAATCTCAAGACAAATACTGTATAGCAGTGGTGCTAACCTTTTAGCCCCACAAACCAGATAAGTGGTGTGGGGCTGATTGCTGGGAAGGACCCTTGCTGGGTTGGCTCCTGGATTGGGCCACACACTGCCGTAGCCCAGCACACCTGATCTAACATGCAGGGTCATGCTATCTGGCCTACAGAGCTACCCATGGCTCCAGAAATTTGGCAACAGGGGCATGGCAATCAATGCTGCCACCACTTCCCTAATGCCAAATTTTCAGACCTATGAGTTGCCTGGTGGGCAGGATAGTATGGCTCTGTGAGCTGGATCTGGCCTGCAGGCCAGGGGATGAGTTCCTCAGTTATACAAAGTTGTAGTAAGTTAATACCTTATATATAATGGTTGTATATCCTTTGAATAAAACAGTCATCTGATTTATGCTGTCTTGTTCCCAGCTTCTTCTAGCCAAACTTTCATCCTCCTTATAAAGACATGAAATGGAAGCCTACTCAATTAATTCACAGTATTCATTTTGGAATCTCTGTTCTGCCCCTGATTTTCACATATCATATGATGATAGACTTTCTGCTGGCACTTCTTTGATAAGCAAGATCAATGAACTGCTCAGTACAAAAGCAAAAACTGATTTTTTCAGAGGTTAAACATGCCCTTCATTTTAATCTCTTAGTAGGACATTGTGTACAAACCTGCATTTTTCATAGCAATATAATCAAGATATATAACTACAGACTAGTTTCCATGAAAACAGAAGTGCCCCAGAGTACTAACAGTGAAGCGATAATTCTCTAAATACTCTTTTATCATCATGAATTTCTGCTAAGATCTTGCTAGCTTTTGCTCAGTTGTACAGATTGTGTTCAAAAGAGAATGATGTTACTGAAAATACTATTTTTAAAGGCTTTCAGTAAATTTATTGGACATAAAATTTAATTTGTATTCCATGGGAATGTGTGTAACTAAACATGGATGAAAAATCATGATTAAGTAACATTTTAAATCCAAATTCCATGGCTTTGTGGCCTTCATTAATTTATGTACATTTTGAAATATGTATTTAAGCATAGCAGCTGGGCACCTTGTTGTGGACCACTCTATTAGTTGTTGTAGAAAGATATAGGAAGACATAGCTTCCTGCCTCAAAGAAGTTACTGTCTCAGGGTTGCTCAAGTTCACAGTTAGGGATAGAAGAAGTATTTCTGTGCTGCTCCTGGAACAGTCCATGAGGAAGCTTGTGACTTGGGTAGTTATGGCCTCTTCTCTAGTCTCTCTGCTGCCCTGGAAGAGAGTATACAGAAACAGGTCAGTATCTAGTGCAGGATATGCTTGTTGACATACCAGCATACTACAGTTTCAAGTGAATTGTGGGAAGCTGATTCAAGGCTCTGAAAACATGTTTCCCCTTACGTGTAGAATGATGATGAGATGTCAGATTTCTATGAATTTTGCAAACTGGTATGAGAGAATAAGGGCCCACAAGATGCATGAATAGCAGGTCCCAAGAAGACAAATCAGAAATATACACTAATTTTATACATATGTATGTCTCCCCACATATAGCACAAAACGCACTTTTTTGCCAGTTCCATTTTTGCTTGTTTTACATTGCCATTAAGGCTGTGTGGAGCTTCAGTCCCTGATTCGATTTGGAGGAGATTCGACCCGATTTGGTGGCCTAATCCCCAAATCTGAATCGGATCAGGAAGCCCTTTAATCACTCCAAATTGAATTGGAACCCTCCAAATCGATTCGGAAAGATTCAGATGTAGACACAGCTTTAAATGTTTTTTCTACATACCTCTAGGTACCAGGCAGCTCGTAAAAGCTGCGATGCTGGGGCAGATAGAGCATCCTACAGGAGCATGGGGGGCTCCCCAGCACGCTCAGCAGCAGACCCAGAAGTGGACCAGAAGCACTTCCGGTCCGCTTCCGGGTCTGCAGGGGAGCATGGGCGGGGGGGCCCTGCACCCTCCTGGCTCAGCGACTGGTGCCTCCTGGGTATGGGAGGGCACCCAGGGTCCCCCCGTGGCTAATCTCTGAGCCAGGGGACTCAGGGGGGTCCCCCAGCATGCTTGGCAGCAGACCCAGAAGTGGACTTTGGGGGTCTGCTGCCAAGCATGCTGGGGGACCCCCTTTGGGGGTCCTCCAACTCCTCCCTCCTTGTCCAGCCTTTGGGGGTCCTCCAACCCCTCCCTCCTTGTCCAACCTTGTCCAACCCCTCCCTCAACTCCCTCCCTTCAGTTATAAATCAATTTCTTTACTTCTAAACAAACTTCTTCAGAGAAGCAGATGAATCCTAACAACTTGCCCAGAAGATTATCTTCTCTAAGCTTTGGCAGACTAGTAAATAGCAAATTTCTCATCCAAAGACACATCCCTGGGACTGCTGTTTGGCTAGTCCCTATCTGTCAAGATTAAGCCTATTGATCTAGTTCCTCAGGTGATCCATGTTTCCATGGTACCATGTTGAGGACAGATGTGGTGTTTAAACCGCTTCCTACAGAGAAAACAATATTGAGTATTCTTGACTCTTGAATAATCTTTCTCACTTCTTTCCAATAAAATCAAAGTTTTACCCTGCAGGTACTAAGAAACATTATTTGACACACACAATTCATGCTGTGCTATTACTAGAGTACACACTTGGACATTTCTGAGAAAAAAACTGCATCTAATAATGGATGCATTACATTTATCCCATTATAATTCAATTAAGGCATCACTGTGCTAAAATGAATTTTGAGATGAGTAATAATGTCTACTACTAAAAGTAAATGAGAAAATAAAGTGCTGTCTGCCTTTTAGAATATATTTTAAAACCCAAACTATTACCAATAATGCTTTTTCTTCAGTCACAACCATCTAGCTGTGGAGTGGGAATGATTGCAGCTTTAATGGCTTACACTATGATTGTATCCTTTTTTGCTTGACTTTTTTCTAGCTTAGCATCTCTTTAAAAAAAATTCTCCTTAGCAGAAGCAAAAGAAGGGGGAACTCAAGATCTCATTAATCTCACAAAGCCGAGCTCTTAAATGATTTATTTGCATCTGTGTTCCTGGACATAGATACAAACACACCTCCCAATGAGACTTTGACCTGGCTTAAGGGAGATACCAATCCACCAACAGTTAGTGCTGACCTAGTGAAGGGGCACTTGGAGGGGTCGGACGTATTTAAGTTGGTAGGCCCCAATGAGCATCACCCAAGGGTACTAAAGGAATTGACCGGTGTCATAGTGAAACTACTGGTGCAACTGTTTAAATGCTCATGGCACTCAAGACAGGTCCCAGAGGACTGGAAAAGGGCCAATGTGGTCCCTAATTTCAAGAAGGGGAGAAGGAGGACCTGGGTAATTGTAGGCCTCACCTCTATTCTTGGCAAGACCTTAGAAAAAATCATAAAGGATCACATTTGGGGGGGGGCAGTGGGTAAAACAATGTTAAGGGGCAACCAGCATGGTTTTAAAGCAGGTATATCCTGCCTAACTAACCTGGTTTCTTTTTATGACCAGGTCACAAAGTGCTTAGATGCAGGAGTAGAGGTAGATGTTATTTACTTGGATTTAAAAAGGCTTTTGACACAATGTCGCACCCAATTCTTACAAGTAAACTAAGTAGCTGTGACATGGATTTTTTCACATTCAGGTGGGTGGAAAACTGGTTTATGGGATGAACCCAGAGAGTGGTGGCGGATGGGTCGGTTTCTACCTGGAGAAATGTGGGCAGTGGTGTCCCCCAAGGCTCTGTCCTTGGACCAGTATTGTTCAATATCTTCATCAGTGATTTGGATGAGGGTGTAGAAAGCACTCCATCTAAATTCTCAGATGACACCAAACTATGGGGTATAGTAACCACACTAGAGGGTAAGGAGTGAATTCAGGTGGATTTGGATAGACTGGGGAAGTGGGCAGATCAGACTAGGATGCAATTTAACAAAGATAAGTGCCAAGTCACTAATGTGGTCCCCATCTTCAAAAAAGGGAAAAGGGAGGACCCGGGCAATTATAGGCCCGTCAGTCTTACCTCAATCCTGGGGAAGCTCTTTGAGAAGATCATCAAGGAGCACATTTGTGATGGGCCGGCATCCGAGATGATGCTCAGGGGCAATCAGCATGGATTTATTAGGGGGAGATCATGTCAGACCAACCTGATTGCCTTTTATGATCAGGTCACAAAGGCCATGGATGCAGGTGTCGCGGTGGATGTAGTCTTTCTGGACTTCAGCAAGGCCTTTGACACCGTCTCTCACCCCATCCTAATTAATAAACTAGGCGACTGTGGCATAGATGCCTACACGGTCAGATGGATTGCAGATTGGCTGAAGGGTCGCACTCAGAGGGTGGTGGTGGATGGATCATATTCGACTTGGGGGGAGGTGGGTAGTGGAGTCCCCCAGGGCTCGGTCCTGGGGCCTGCGCTGTTCAATTTCTTCATCAGCGATCTTGATGTTGGGGTGGAGAGCAACCTGTTTAAATTCGCTGATGACACCAAAATTTGGGGGGAGGTGAGCACGCTAGCAGGGAGAGAGAGATTGCAGAAGGATCTGGATAGGTTACAGGGGTGGGCAGACAGGAACAGGATGCGTTTCAATACGGACAAGTGCAGGGTGCTGCACTTGGGTAGTAGGAACCAGCAGCACACTTATAAGATGGGGAGCTCCCTACTTGAGAGCACGGAGGCGGAAAGGGATCTTGGTGTCATTATTGACTCCAAGATGAACATGGGCCGACAATGCGAGGTCATGGTTGGCAGGGCTAACCGGACCTTGTCGTGCATCCACAGGTGCATCTCGAGTAGAGCCAGGGAGGTGATCCTCCCCCTCTATGCGACGCTGGTCAGGCCGCAGCTGGAGTATTGTGTCCAGTTCTGTGCGCCCCATTTCAGGAGGGATGTGGACAACATGGAGAGGGTCCAGAGGAGGGCCACCCGCATGATCCGGGGACAACAGGGCAGACCCTACAGTGAGAGACTGCGGGACTTGAACCTATTCAGCCTCCACAAGAGAAGGCTGAGGGGGGACCTGGTGACCGTCTATAAACTCACTAGGGGGAACCAGAAGGGTTTGGGGGAGACGCTGTTTCCCCTAGCCCCTGCTGGCATAACAAGGAATAATGGGCACAAGTTGATGGAGAGGAGGTACAGATTGGACATCCGAAAAAACTACTTCACAGTTAGGGCGGCTAGGAGCTGGAACCAACTTCCAAGGGAGGTGGTGCTGGCCCCTACCCTGGGGATCTTTAAGAAGAGGCTGGATACTTACCTGGCTGGACTCATTTGAGTCCCGTTTTTGTTTTTAGGGTGAGTGGTTTTGTTTGTGTTTTTGGGTTGTTCTCCCGCCCTGGC
Source organism: Alligator sinensis (assembly GCF_000455745.1). NCBI lineage: Eukaryota > Metazoa > Chordata > Crocodylia > Alligatoridae > Alligator > Alligator sinensis. Next base: position 1,568,579 of record NW_005842291.1, on the reverse strand, counting down.
GGGGGGTCGGGCTAGAAGATCTATTAGGTCCCTTCCGACCCTGAAACTATGAAACTATGAAACTATGAAGTGCTGCACCTGTGGAGAAGGAATCACCAATACACCTATAGACTAGGAGGTCACTTTCTAAGTACCACAGCAGTGGAAAGGGATCTCAGAGTCATAGTCAATGCAAAAAAGAACATGAGTTGCCAATATAAAGAGGTAATAAGTAAGGCTAACCGCACTCTTTCTTGCTTTAGTAGATACATCACAAGCAGGTCTAGGGAGGTGATACTTCCCCTCTCTGCTGCATTGGTGAGGTCACAGCTGGAGTACTGTATCCATTTTTGGGCACTGCACTTCAAGAGGGATGTGGATAACTTGGAAAGGGTTCAGAGGAGGGATACATGTATGGTTGAGGGCCTGCAGGTAAGATCCTATGAAAATAGATTGAGGGACCTGAATCTCTTCAGCCTCCACAAGAGAAGTCTGAGAGATGATCTTGTCTCTGTCTACAAACTCATCAGGGGGGGTCAGCAGGGAATAGGGCGTACTCTGTTTACCAGGGCACCCCTCAGGGTTGCTAGATACAATGGCCATAAAGCGAAGGAGAGTAGATTTAGATTGGACATCAGGAAGAAATTCTTTACAGTGAGGGTTGCCAAAATATGGAATGGACTTCCAAGGGAGATGGTGCTTTCCTTTAGAAAAGGAATTTTCTAAAGGAGATTAGACAAGCACCTGGCTGGGGTTACTTGACCCCAGCACTCTTTTCTGCCCAAAGCAGGGGGTTGGACCTAATGATCAAGTAGGTCCCTTCTGACCCTAGAAATCTCTGAAATCTAATCCATAGAAGAAAAATTGTGACTTTGAAACAATGAGGAAAGTTTCTAGTTTAAACTTGCTCACTAATACATAATTTGCATTTATATAAGAATTTTCCATTTGGGATTCTCCAAGTTCATTGATACCATATTTTCTTTTATACCATACATCCCCAAAAAAGATATGCACCTTGTTTTTTAGTAGGTTAAATGTAGAAAAGAAAACTTTTCCAGAGTGCCATGCAGTAAGTCCTGTTGGAAACAAAGAGTGTCCAGGAAAAGTGGCATCCCAAAAGGCGGTGTGGATGAGGCAGCAGAAACTTCCTGGTATTGCAGGACAGCAGCAAGACTAGGGCCCAGATCAATAACACAAGACTCTACCCATTTTGCTTACTTGGGCCAAAAAACTAGCAGCCATTTTATGAGCCATTATCACACAATTTCTATGGCTTCTATTCTGCCTTGCTTCTATTCCAGCAAAGAAAAAGCAGCTTCCTCACTTTAAGACATACCCCAATTTTGGAGGGCTGATTTTTTGGGAAAAGGTGCACGTGGTATGTTAGTAAATACAGCAATTTCCTTTAAAAAACAAAAAACAAAACAAAGAAAAGGACTAATAATAATTGTAATTCCAGTTATAAAGGAGGAAACTGGAGGAATTTAATTCAAGCCTCCCTCCTCAGTAGCGTTTTCCTTTCATATAAATGAATGCTTTTCACCCACATATGCAATTGGCATTTGCCTTAACTAGATTAGGAAAGGTACTTGGATTATATCATATAAAACTCCTATTATTTTATGAATACTAAATTTTTAAAAATGCATAACACTCACAATTAGGGCTAGATTTTCAAAAGAACTCACTATCTTGCAGTTCCCAATGGAACCTATTTATGTAGGAGTCTGAGCTCTTTTGAAATTTGGCCATTTATTTAGCAGTCTAAATAAAACTTGCTGAGTGACAGGCTCTTTTGAAAAATCTGTCCTGTACATTTTGTAATGGGTGAAATTCAACCCTCTGGGGAGGACCAGCAAAAACTGGTAAAACCTATTTATGACCTCTTAATACATCTTAAGATGGACTTACATGGTTCCTAGACCTCATGCTGGCCTTTTCTATTGGGCTGAATTTTATCCAATTAGAGCTGCAGTGTACATGTATCTGATTCCTTCCATTGTAAGACACAGTTGTTTCTACCCTTAATAAAAGTTCTCCCAATTCTGAAGCATGATTATGTGGTGACAGCAAAGAGCAACTTGGATCATTTGTATAACTGCATGTACAGTAGTTTCAAGACAATTAAAAAGAGTTCCTGGTGGGTAGACTTTGGAGAAATCATTAACTTTCCCCTTATTAGACAGTTTCTAAACATGAATGCCCTTCAAGTATCTAAAATATATGAAGTGACTTAATATTTTTAACAGGAAAGGCACATAAATAGTACAGTTGAAGAATGCAAATGTGGTGAATACTTCTTTAACTTCCCTGATTCTACTATGCTTTGTTTAGGCTGTGATGGAAATGTCTAACGTGCAGTTCCTACAGACAATTTTAAAGTTGTTTTATTTGTAACACATCTTTAACTTCAAAAGTTAAACATTTGATAATCATTCTAGCTAACAGTGAAATGTTATAAATTATCTCATGGCAGGGCATAATAACAAGATGCTCAGTAAGTATATCTCATCTATTTTTTGGCAATTCTGCATATGTATGATCAGATATGTGCTTTTGATATGTTCATGGATGGGAAGTACATAAGATAAAGTATTATTACAAAATCATGATTCAAAGGTTTTTGAATTTTTGTTGGTTAAAATTGCAATGAAGTTAGCCCCTATGCCAGCAGGGTCATTATGGAAATCCTACAGGTCCTTAAAGCTGTGCTCTCTCTGTAGACCCTCAAGAAAGGAAAAAGGTAGAGGCACCAATTTCCTCCCCCTTTTAAAATGAAATCCCCTTTTTGATTTTCCTAAACCATGCAAGGTATATGGCAAAGCATTAAAATAGGTTGAAGTATAAAATCAATTATGAAAGGGAGAGGATAATTAGTATCACTAGTTAAGCTACCCCAGGCCTCATATGCATGTTGTATTTTATCAGCTGTATTCATGGATCCATTTTCAGGATGATCAGAGGTTTCATCATAAACTATGCTGATTGTTTTGTACAGTGTAACACAAGCAAAAAAAGAAAAAGATTTCCAGAATATGTATATTGTAAATATTTTAAATATTAGCCTGAAGGAAGATTTAGCACAAGCACAGTATTTGCTTACAAATTCTTAAACACACTAGGGACTTTAATTAAGAGGCATCATATAACAAAGATGCCAAAATCTATGACTAATTATTTATCTCTAGGGCTAAACTGACTTAATTAATTGAACAATAAAGGTCATTGTCAAAGCTAACAGAAAAAGGAACAAGTTCTGTCAATATTTATTGAATTATGTTTGTCTGCTTTCCTTAGACTTTGTATGTTGCATAGTGTTTCTCTAACTTTTGACACCTACTTACTGATTTTTACTAAAAGGTGCTCTTGTATCTGCTTTAAAACCAAATGTACTGTATATTAGCACACAATAACCTCACAATACAACCAACAATTTTATGTCTCCTCTTTTCCTTTTGCCTCTCTTACCTTACTTAGGGCAAAATTCACCCCCACTCCTAGCCTTATGGAGGTACAGTATGCAGCCACGGTAGACAGGATGCACTTCTTAGCCCTTTCTTATTCATCCCCTGGGACTTGGTTTACTCCGGTAGCAGAACATATTACAGTGAAAAAATTCAGACAATGTCAATTTTTAAGACTATTATTTATATTATAATTGAAGTGAACTCTAGGTTAAAACATCTATTGCATACAATTTCTGCTACAATATTATTTTTAAATTGGGTTAATACGCACTGAAGCGTTTTACCTGCCACATTTAAATGAGTGCATTGAACTTGATGCTTGTTTTTTTTCTGCAGAGCAATTTCATTTAAAAGCTATGTTAAACTGGTAAAATAATTGGGGTAGCTGCAATATGCGTTCTTAACATCTGGCTCTTTGGGGCCCATTTCTACTCGTTGTTGATACAAAACTGCCTATTAAGGACTATTGACATTGCTTTCATTGTTACAATCATGGGAATTTTGTTTGTGCGAAAAACTGCAGAATCAGACATGTTTATTTTTGTTGCTAAAAGTGACCTTCAGATTATATAAACAGTAGCAGTTTTTCACAGTTACAAAGGTTAACTTTTACTTGCCTGGCTTCTTCAGGGTAAAATAGTTCCATTATCGTCAAGAATTACTCTAATGGATTGAGAGCCATCTACAATGAGGACATTCTACAGGGAAAACAGTGAAATGTTAGATGACATTTTACTGTTTTGTTTCTATTGACATGAAGAATTCCCAGTTTCCAAAATTAAATATTGGAAATGAGATTTTACTGTGGTAAAAGTTTATGGGGGGCAGGTTTGAAATTGACCTAGGAAAGTGAAATCATCTCTGGTTTTTTTGAGAAAATCCTCCCCAAGCAAACATCTGTGCCATAGAGGTTAACCAGTGTAAAAGAAAGGGCTGTGAGGAATTCTACTTCCTCGAGCTCTGAACTGGCAGCACATTCATTCCTTGGCTTCTCCTGCAGCTTTGAAGGCTTCTCTGACTCCTGTGGTTCTTATGAATCTATAAAGTATGAGAGAAAATAGTAGCATTATATACCAGTACACTTTACCTGTTTGAAATTTTTCTGCCTAACTGTATAGAGGAGACCAATAGGAAACAAAACAGCTGTAAAGATCAGGCACTATCTTGGAAGACTTTGGCAAGCAAAGGAGAAACTATATTAACTGGAGAATAATCTTGATATGGCTACAGCAAGATTGGCAAAATTTATTCTTCCAAGACCTAACTTAGGATCAAAGTAGATACAGAAAATTAAAAGATCCTTATACCTGGCAGGAAAGGATTATGGGGAATGTTTAATAGCAATGGCTGGAAGTGATTCTCTTACATAGAAAGCAGTGCTCCATGCTCTATGGAGATAGCTGGTTTGAAAGGGATTTAACACATGCATGTGCCTTAGGGCATGCATGTGTAGCCATGTGCCAAAATTACCTTAATGAGCATTAGGCAAATGCACATTAGGTTTAGGTGTGCGTAAAAGCACGTGTACACATGCCCTTTAAGGAATATGTGAAGGAAGCTTCCTCTGCCATTTGAAGGGTGCACTCAAGATGGATTGAGAAGGGTTCCATATGCAGTCCATCCTCTAAAGGTGACAGCATGCCTTTTGCTGAAGGACTACAAATGGCTCAACCAACTTCTTACCCTTAACCACTTTCTGTTTCATACCAGTGTTAGACCCCGACTCCATGTGGCACCCAACATCTAGGGAGAAAATGATCCAATTGCTCATGGATCCTGTTACTCATTAGCCAAAGCAAGCAGGGAGCAAACACCAGCACACATGGCTCGCAACAGCTTTCTTCAGAATGGAGACAGCTTCAGGCAAGCTCCCTCACAGACATACAGAGTGTGAAACTGGGGAGCAGCAGTGACTATTAGTTCTTTCCATACTTATACACTTTGATTTTTACTCATTAACATTTACTCCACCTTTGCCCCTTCTTTGTTCCACTCATATCTCCGCCTATCTTAAGCTCTGCCTCTGTTTACTCTTTACTTCATTAGCATGGAATTGCCTATGTATTTCAATCATTTACATGTCTTTTTGCTGTGAGCACCTGTCTAAGACCTTGACTCCACTTCTTCGGTCAATGGGCAGACTTTGACCAAAACCTGGAAGCTTCTTCACCTATCCCCATTCACCTTTTTGCATATGTTCATCTCAGATTCTGTTACCAGTTACATGTTGTTTTTCACATTCCAGTTTGTTTTTCAGTCCCGAGTTGTGCCATCTTCCACATTCCTAAGGCTTCACCTCATTTACAACACACAAATTTACACAGACTCGCTGCTTTTTCAGAAAAATGGTTCACACAGTTAAGATGGTTACTTAGCATAAGCAAATGGCTGGCTTAGCATAAGCATTCATAAGCAAAATTTGCTTTACCTTCTAACAATACATATTTTACAACACTACTATATTGTTAAGAAAATGCTTGCCTAAGGATCTTGCAATGTTACTTTTAATATATCATTCCGCCTTGTGGTCAGCAGCTTTGCTAGCCACAGGTTAAAGACTTGTATTCAGCTGCAAATCCAGTGCTCCCCAAGATCCAAATATAGTCACCCTAACAATCAGTATACAGGGTTCCTCGGCAGAGCTGGGCCATGAAACTGCTGTGCAACAATATTGTTTCCAGTTTTTTTTTTCTTTTTTCCCCTTGCACAGTGAAAAAGAAATGAAACAATAGTTCTACAACATCTGGGTCCTCAGTGCCACAAGATGAGTGAGACCAAGTTTTATTACTTGGTGCATTTTCAAAAACAAATAATTAGTCTAACAAGGAACAGTAAGTAATTACATTTTAGTCTCAGTTCCTCTAGGCACAATTCATTTTTCCATCGGACTTGACCACAAAGATTCAAACCGCTATATTGATTTTACTTCCTATTGACCAGTTGGTCTTAAGACTCAATCTCTTGCCAGTCATCTTCAATACAACTAACAAACAGGATTTGGATTTTCACATTTCTCTCTTCCTTGTCTTAGGAAAATGCTGCTGAATTCACATTAACATTTCCACATTGTCTTTGAGTTTTTAAAAAGTGGAAGTAAAATAGAATGTAACTGTTAATGAAAGCCTGATACCACTGAATGCAGCATTGCAAGACAATACAGTACATTTCCCATTTCACAGGAGTCAACAGATTAATAATTTTATTGCCACTATAAAAATATTTCAGAATGAAAAACATCATCAGTACCAATGCAAAGCTCTCCTACAGTCCTGTTTTGGACTCCCTTATTCTGCTAGAGATGTCAGGAGAATGGAATCTGGATTTACTGTTTCCTAAACTAAACATTTAGTGCATTTCTGCAGGAACCCCCCAAAATTGGGTGCTTGTCATGCCATGGTTAATAACATTTCTTTTAATTACCTACTTAACAGAGATATTCAAGCAGTTGTTCTTTAAATACTGGAAAGATTAAGGAATTACTAACAGAAGGCCTTTGAAAAATATCTTCATCTCTATGGCATTATTCTCTATTGCAAGCAACTGTTCAAAGATCATCAACTGCTTTGCTTTGGTGTGCACCTGAATACCTTCCAGTTTCTGAATAGCTAGCATGACAGTAAAACCTTGTCACTTACTATCATGGCCAAATCAGGTGAGACATTGATGATCTCTAGGAGTGAGTGTTACAACTCCTTTTTTCAAACTTATAGAGCAACATTCTACACTTTTCATTGTTTTCCCAGTGAGCAGTGGATTATATTTATGGTTTTTTATTCTTCTGTTCAAAAACCATAGAATTGTCCCATGTTACTCACTCAACATGCTCACAGCCTTTGTGCAAGCTATGTGAAACTGGGCAGTGGTAGTGTCCACTTCAAAAGTAAACACTTTGGCTAGGGACAGAAACTACACATAAACTGGTATAAGTGATTGGAAACAAGTCTAAACCTGTAACAGAACAGAAGTTCAATGCACATAGACCAGTTTCAGAATGACCTGGATGAATGTAGTATCAGACTTAATTGAGTTAAGTTAAAACCATGAACAACTCATGCTTCCTGAGGCTGGTGGGGCATGACGACTGCTTGCAGGTGGTGCCGATGTCATTGTCAGTGAACAGGGACCACCTGCAGTTGGCCACAATGACATCAGCGGTGAAGGCAGGCCAAGCAGGGATCACCCAAAGGCAGCAGCGGTGATGTCAGTGGCAAGGGCAGGCCGAGGCGGTGTCAGCAGCGTAGGTGGTGAGGGAAAGGGTGGCAAGTGCCTACTGCCCACAGATGCTGGTGGCAGCAGCAGAAGCAGCAGCAATGGCCAGTCTCAGGGGGGCAACATACCTTCCCCCCATACCACCCTACCCATCACCTATAGTTAAACCAGTCTATCAGATTTCTGTTGTCTCAGATCCCCTTCCAACTCAAGTAATCTTATAGTCCCCCAGCATTCCAGGATGATTTTTGGAGCCCCCCACAAGCCCTTCCCCCCCCACAGTATGGCCCACTGGAACATGGCTCACACTTGGCTGCTCCAGCCCAGTGCCTAGCTGGCCCCACCCCTGGGCTGTCACAGAGATGAGGCAGGAAAGCCTCTGCTCTCCTGCCTACATCCTGCCTGCATCTGTCAGTCCTGTAGGGCAGTGGAGAGAGAGGAGGTGAATCCCCCTTGCTTCAGCCCTAGCCACTGAGCCTTGGTCTGTCCTGTGGTTAGGAGCTATGGGGAACCCGCTGCCCTCCCCCACATGGCCAGGTGGCTTGGCTTCACTCCACTACCACTGCAGGTGGCAGGAGAGGGAGGATTCCTCCAGACTGGGTGCCTGCCCACATAGCTGGGCTTGGTGGTATGGGGGAACTCCACACTGAGGGGAACCTCCCTCTCCCTCCCTGACACAGCTGAATGGCTGCTCAGCTAAGCCACTTTCACAGGAGGGAGGGGTATGGGGGCACAGGGGGAGTCCCATGCTCAGGCAGCTTACCCAGGCCCGGCCCAGAGTCCCCCAGCCCTGGGGCTGCCCTGCCCTTGGGGGCTAAGGAGAATTTCCCCTCCCCACCCCGTATCTCCCCTGTGTGACTGAGTGCTTTGGCTCCACCACTGCTGCAGGTGGGGGTTGGGGAGCATTCTCCTTGGCCCCCCAGGCATGGCAGCCCTGAGCCAGGTGATCCTGGGCTGGCCCAGGGGAAGCCCCTCAAGGGACGGGACTCCCCCTATACTCCCATGTCCAGCTGCACAGGTAGGCATCCAGCCTGGGGGAATGCCCCGCTCCCTTCCTACTTACTGCAGCCATGTGGTGGGGAGGGTGGGACGGGAATACCCCTATCTAGGTCAGCCTAATGGTGTTTTTGGCTTTTGGGATTTTTTTACACAAGTTTTTGGGTAACTAAAGTGGAAATGCATCTCTTCTTTCATTGGACCATTTTCTATTGAATTTTACTTTTTAGAGAAGTTTTAACTTTTTCTCTCTTTCTGATATTCTTTCTGATATAGTTCCCTGCATTTTATGTACTTCAGTTTTGTTTTTCAGACATAGAATCATAGAAAGTTACAGTTGGAAAGGACCTCAAGAGGTTATCTAGTCCAACCCCCTGCTCAAAGCAGGCCTGTCCCCAACAATATCATTACAAACAGGGCTCTGTAGAGCTAGACCTTAAAAATCTCCAAAGATGGAGATTCCACCACCTCTCTAGATACCCCATTCCAGTGCTTCATCACCCTCCTAGTGAGACAATATTTCCTAATAGCCAACCTAAACCTCCCTTGCTGCAACTTGATACCATTGCTGCTTGACCCATCATCTGCCACCACTGAGAACAGTGTAGCTCCATCCTCTCTAGAGCCACCCTTCAGATAGTTAAGGACCGCTATTAAATCCCCACTCAGTCTTCTCTTCTTCAGACTAAGTAAGCCCAGTTGCCTCAACCTCTCCTCAGAAGTCATGTGCCTTGGACATCTAACCATTTTTGTTGCCCTCCACCATGAGCAACTGGTGCCTCCTGAGTCAGGGCACTTTCCCCCTCGCCCCCCACAACCAGCAGCCAGTCAGTGACTGGGGGGGAGGTTCCCCTGTGGCCGATCACACATGGCCTGGAAGGGCCAGGGGCTCACCTGGAAGTGCCAGTGGCACCTCTCCTGGCACCCCCCACTTCCTGGCTGGTACTCTCATGGGGGGCACCAGTGCTCCTGCCTGCCCTCCCTGCCCATCACCTAAGTGAGGAAAGCTGGCTGTCAGGGGGTGCACCAGCACTCTCAGCACACCCATGCACCCTCTATACATCACTACTGCCCTCCATTGGACTCTCTCCAACTTGTCCACATTGTTTCTATACTGGGGGGGGGGCGGGGGGCAAAACTGGACACAGTACTCTAGATGTGGCCTCACTAGTATAGAACACAGGGTAATAATTATTTCCTTCCATCTGCTGGCAATGCTCCTACTAATGTAGCCCAGTATGCTGTTAGCCTTCTTGGCAACAAGGGCACACTTTTGACTCATATCCAACTTATTGTCCACTGTAACCCCCAGGTCCTTTTCTGCAGAGCTACTGCTTAGCCAGTGGTCCCAAGCCTGTAGCAGTTCATGGGATTGTTACATCCTAAGTGCAGGACTTTGTACTTGTCCATGTTGAACATCATGAGATTTCTTTTGGCCCACTCTTCCAATTTGTCTAAGTCACTGAATCCTAGACCTAACCTCCAGTGTATCTACTACTCCCCCCAGTTTGGTGTCACCCAGAAAGGTCCTTAGGGTGTGCTCCATCCCATCTTCCAGATTGTTAATGAAGTTATTGAACAAAACTGGCTCCAGGACAGACATCTGCCCTCCCCTCCAGGAGACTTGATACTGGCTGCCAACTAGACATCGAGCATTGATCATTACCCATTCAACTTGATGATCTACCCACCTTACAGTCCATTCATCCAATCCATACTTCCTCAGCTTGCTCACAAGAATGCCGTGGGAGCCTTGCTAAAGTCAAGGTATATCACATCCACTGTTTTCCTTATATCCACAGAGTCAGCCATATCATCATAGAAAGCAATCAGGTTGGTCAGCCTTGACTTGCCCTTGGTGAATCTATGCCAACAGTTCCTAATCACTTTCCTCTTCTCCAGGTGCTTAGAAATGGATTCCTTGAAGACCTATTCCATGATTTGCCCAGGGACTGAGGTGAGGCTGACTTGTCTGTAGTTCCCTGGATCTTTCTTCTTCCCTTTCTTAAAAAATGTGCACTATATTTGCCCTTTTCCAGTCATCTGAAAACTCCCCTGATTGCCATGAGTTCTCAAAGATGCCACTGATGACATTGTGATATCAAAGCCACATCAGACATCATCATCTACTTTTTAAGCAAGTTTATTCTTTTAACAAAATGTAGATTCATGATATTAAATTAATCAAATTTTACCCCCATCTGAAATAAAAAATAGCAGAGTGGAAGAAATTGCTTTTAACATAAGGTTGTCCAGTGACACAGTAATGTGAACACGTTGACCTAGAGCAGTATATGAGAACCTTTTACAAGCTGTAAGTTGGAACAACCTGGCTGTGGTCCAACAGGGGCTGGGTGGCTTCAGTAGTGTGTCAGCTTACATTGGTCTAGAGGCTTGGCCTATTCTGGGTTGCTGATCCTGATATATCACTGCTTCTCTCAGTCCCCTGTGGCACAGCTTCCTGTCCATAAAATGCTGTGCTGCAACCAGGTGTCACTAAACTGTATCTGCTGCTTCTCTCTACTCCCCATCCCCCTCCTCCCTGGCCCTGCAGCTGCAGTGCAGACAGAGCTGGAAGGTGGCTAGCCCCAGCACAGCTCTCCACTGGCTAGAAGCTGTGTCCACATTGCAGCTGGAGAGATTGGGGGAAGGGGGGGGGGCAGTGGGAGAAGCAGCTGCAGTATGATGCAGTTTGCAAATTCCTTTCCCTGACACAGCTCCCCATGGGCTGGAAGCTGCACCTGAATAACAGCCAGAGAGTATGAGGTTGGGGAAGTAACGGTGGTACAGGCACCATTCCTGGTTCTAACATAGACAAAGCCCCCTGCTGCTGATACACTACTGAAACCATGCAGCCCACATTAGGCCAGAGCCAGGAGGGCAGTGAGAAGTGACAATGGTGTAGATGCAGCTTGTGCCAGAGTGGGCACTAGCATGGCCATAGACAAAGCCCTTCAGCTCCACAGGCCGTATCCAGTGCCTCTGTGGGTTGGATCTGTCCAATAGGGCATATGCCTAATGTACTTTAAGCTGATTTAGGTGCGTGTCTACACATGCACATGCTAAGGCACATTAACGCGGTGTGCAGACCGACTTGGGACTAAAGTTAGCAATTTTAGTAACTAAAGTTAGTCCCAAGTCAGTTGACATACACAGCTTTAATGCACCTTAGCACATCTATACATGTGTTAAGGCACTTTAGCTATTCGCTTTTGCAGGTATCAAATTTAGGCGTGAACAGCCTACAATTGCCATTTTGATGGTATATGAAGGGCATGCATGTGTAGACCCATGCCCTTAATACACCTTAAATCAGGCTAAAGTGCCTTAAATTGGCATGTATAGACATGCCTATAGACACTTAGAAATGTAGGCTGTTTCTGCTATTTCAGGAGTCTATTTCTAATAGAGAAGGTCACTGTACAACATTACTATCTTGTTTTGGTAAAACTAGGTAGAGTGGCATAATGTTGCATGAAACTTTTGGTTAGAATATCAGGATGGATTGTGAACATTAATAATAGGATAGTACTCTTCATACTAGGGCAAATGGAATGCCTATGTACTCACTACAGTAGTACCTTGCACTCACTGTGTATCTGATTATGCTTATACACTATTATGTTAAAATAACTTTACAAAAATAGTGAAGTCAAACACTCAAATGTTAGGAAATGCCAAAGTTGAGGTTTCCAGTTTCTATTTTTGTTTTGTGTGGTTTTGTTTTTTCCTTCTTATTGAACATGCTAGCATAGATATTTTATAATGGATAGAAAGTTTTAAGATGTTTACTATAATGCCATCTGCACACTCCCTGAACTGATTGCATTCTGTCTCAAAGTAAATGGATGAGCAATGGTTGTCACATTTCAGGGTAGTCTTTCGTGTCTCAAAGAGACTGGTAAATATGTGCATTGTGTGGGAGAACTCTGTGAATACACTTTTCAAGGGCATCTAAAGGATCGTTTATCATTTAGGAAGAGCCTGTGTCCAGCTGTAGAGATTTGTGAAACTGAAACCTTTTTTCATTTATGGGATTATCCCCTTTCTGCAAAATTGCTAAATCTTTCATCTTACATTTGTGTTTGATTTTTATTTTATTGAAAAATGAATATGGAAAATTACTGTCCATAGGGTAGTCAATTTCCATTGGCGTGGTAGTGATGTTGTGATAAAAGGAACAATGCAAGAGTCTAAACATTTTAATTTGATTTTTTAAGAAGCTAGAATTAATTTACAAATGTTAATTGCTAGAAGAAAATTATATGTTTAGGTACAATACCTAATAGGGATTTCAAATAATTGATGCAATTATGTGTTGTGTACATTTCTTAATTTTCATAAATAATTGTGATACATTGCATTCATTATCAAAGAGCTACAAACTCATTAGCAATACCTTATTTAGGAACGCAGAGCAGCTTGTTCAAGAGCAAAGCTCTTTGTTCATAATATTTCCCAGCTTCCATAGTGAGAAAGATCAGACAAAATTGGCTAGTTAAATGGTTGGTTGATTCAGCAAGAAATCACCTTCTTCTATGGAACCAATTTCTGCCTCGTGTGTGTGGGGGGGGGGGGGGGGGG
>NW_005842291.1:1536208-1555273 GCF_000455745.1 Alligator sinensis | reverse complement strand
GGGGGGTGGGGGGGGGGGGGAGGGAGGGTGTTTCTGGTACACTAAACTTCAAAGAAGGCAAGGCATAATAACTGTTCTTTCATGCAGTCCAGAATTACATTTTTCAAGATAAAGATTAATCTAGCTAAAGTTGAACTGGGTGCTTCTCAGTTCAGTTCAAAGTCTGTTTTTACTTATGAAGATGGGCAAATACACATTCCTGTACAAATTAGATTCTATCAGTAATATTTATTAGGGAAATGTCAACCATCCAATAAAGAAATCAATTACCCTCATTAAGGCCACCCAAACTTTGCCACTTGCTTGGAGCCTCAAGGCCAAATCTAATTTATTTATCCTTTTTTATTGAACATAAGTGGATAGAGACATAATTGCTTGTATTGGGATCCTCCCTGAATAAATAAATGGAAACTGCTTGTTGTTAGAATGTACCAGTCTTAAAATATGTAATTCTTGAGTGCATTGTGTTGCTGTTGAGGTAGAGAATGGTAACCTCATCATCATCATAAGGCAGCTTTCCTTATATTATAGGAGGTTAAATACAAGAAGAGACCCCACAAACAATTAGGGGAGTACTTTGTATGCCTTACTCATGCCTTACCAAAAAAGCCCCCTTGTCTTATAGAGACACTGGGGGGTTCATCAACAGTTAAACATGGCAGTTTTGATGATGAGTTATCCTTACGTGAAAGGAACTAACTCCCTCTCTTTCCCTTGCTCTTTTCCCCAAAATAGTCAGCATAAGGGTTCATACAGCAATACTGAATATCTCACAACAGAAGTAGGATTAGGCAATCATTTTCAAACAGTATGCTGCATTTATTAACTGGGTCCATTCCAGTTTAGTTTAGGGTCTGTTTTCCCACCTCTTGTTAAAAATGACCATAAAATACAGATGATATTTGTTATGGGAACTTTTTCCAGGCAGTTATAATGTATGATTTACTTAATAAATATTGCCTTCTCACCACATTCATGGAAGTATATGCATGTGTACAAAATGTACACAAGTAGCATCAATCCACAAAAGAGTTCTTAATTGCTATTGTTGTCAAATCAAGCAGTACTTTAGTAACAATGCTAAATAATTTAGCCCTTCAGGTGATTCTGGAAGAATAATATAATTCAGACATTTAATAAAGTATACACATGCATGTTTCTGTAGTATGTTAATAAGATAAATCCACCCATCTAAATTGAAGTAGCAGCAGGATACTTGCTTGCATTCTAGCAAAGGCATAAAATACTTGTATAATGGGATCCCTTGTACATGTATACTGGAAAATGATGAATGAGCATGAAACTCAATTCATCAAATATCCATTGCTTATAGCATGTGGTTTTATTAACAATCACCTTTCTATACAGTTTTAAATGTACATAGCAATGTGCATCAGCCATCATTATAAAGTAAAATTTGCCAGCAATTACCACATATCAGTATACAGATCCTACATTTACATATACCATAGGAGCATTGAAACCTCTGCTTGGTAAACTGTGGTACAAGCCATTGTATATTGTTCACTCCTCTAAAGACATTAATAAATCTAGCAAACTAGTGAACAATTGGTTGCTTTAGAAATGAGGTAGTAGCTGAGTAGCAGTGAAATATACGGGCTGTACATAAAACGTATTCAAACATATACTATATTAATATTAATAACCATACTAGAACCAGAGCCACTCAACAATAAAAATTAATTTTGCAACAGGTATATTGTTTCAAGTTACATCCTTTGTACATAAAAGTATTTTAACTTAGTGACACATTCCAAAGTCTGCCAGTGAACATGTGTGGTCGGGCTGAATACTGTGAGTTCTCTGGGATGTAGGGCATGTCTACACATGCATTTAGGTGTGCCTAAATTTAATGCGCATTAGCTTAATTTGCATTAAGGTGATTTAGGCTTGCATCTACACATGCATTCATTGAAGTGCATTAACGCCATGTGCACAGACTGACATGGAACTAAAGTTAGTCCCAAGTCAGTCCATACACAGTATTAATGCACCTTAATGCATCTACATGTGTTTTGATGCGCTTTAGCTGTTCGTGCCTAAATTTAATACCTGCTTTTGCAGGTATCAAATTTAAGTGTGAATATCCTAAAATTGCCATTTTTCAAGCACATTAAAAGTGCCCACATGTAGACATGCACTCTTAATACACCTTTAATCTGGCTAAAGCACCTTAAATCAGCAAGTGTAAATGCGCCCAGAGAGACAGAATTTTCTCTTTCTAGTATGGAGTGGCAGATGGACTCTTTAACAGACACTACTGAAATGCTCAGAAATAAGTATTTTCCCTTGGGAAATGTCATAAGCCACTTTTTTGGAATGAGAGCAAGATTGCCATGAGTTCTGGTGAAGCATTTTCTTTCCTACTGTATTTTTGTTTACTTACAGAATACTAGTATTTTAGTGCTGAAGTTGGTAGTAGAAGAACAAACTGATTTTTTTTTCCAATTGTGTGTTGGCACTTCCCCAAAACAATTAATTAGGACCTCACTCTTTCTTAGGAATTTACCTGTAATTATGCAAAACAGTATGTTCATAGAATGAACAAATGAATGAGTGCCCAAAATTAAATTTATTTATTGGGTTCTTTTAAGATAATAATTTACTTTCAGCCATTAATAAAGAAAATAAAAACACTCAAGCCATTACATTTAATATAAAATAAATGTGTGAAATAATTCCTTATTGCAACTTATAGCAGGTTTATTATTAATGGCCTAGGATTTTCTGTCACCTAGTTTTCTTGATATCTGACATTTAATCTGGACACTAGAATGCAAAGCAGGGAGGAACTATTTGTCAATTGTACCTTGTATCCTAGAGCTCCAAAATACAGTTTAAATCTTGTTAGAAAGTATGTATCTGGCTATTTTATAGAGATAGATGGCCTGGGGAAAGCTAGCTATATAAAATTATATATATACATTGTTGGCACTGGATTTATGACCCAGATACCTTGTTCCAGGTGAACCCAAACCTTCAGGTTGACCACGACTTCTCTATTTGATAATAGGCAAATTTTATTGATGCACAGTGATAGCAGATAAGAATAATGCAGGCAAGGTAAACAACATACCCCCCAGGGCCTATTCTATATCTACCAGTCCTAGGATTGTCACAGAGGGGAGGTACATTGGACCAGTACACAAGCTTCACCCTGTAGTTCTTTCTTGAATGTCAGATGTCAGCAGCCTGGAGTTTGAGGGCTGAGCCCCCTCACACTCCCAAACACCCCAGTGTGCCCTCTGTTCATGGTGGCCTCAGGTTCCCCTCTCAGGGACCTTTTGCTGCTCTGAAATCCCTCCTTTTGTATTATTTTTCCCTCTGGTGACTCTTCATTCCTGGGCATCATTGATTGGTTTCCCTGTGGTCATCATATTATCCATGTTCTGTTGTGTCAGCATATTCCTTTGTTTTCCAAACCCAGAACCATGTATACATCTCAATTTGGTCATTTGCTGGTATCTTAATTTGCTCTGTCCACCAAACCCAGAAATCCCAAAGGCTGTGCAGTTGGTCACTGTGACCTGGCTCCACCTTATCTCATGTTATAGAACATTGTTCAGATTTTTCAAGGTGTTGATGCCTGCTGCAGACACAGTGAAATTTGATGGAAACTTTTTCACAAATAGACTTTTTTAAACCAATTAACCCTTGCCATTCCTCTGAACCATTATTCTAATGCAAGATCTATTTTACCTACAAGCCAGTTCCTAAAAGCAAATCTCTAAATATCATTTTCTTAACCATCATACATCACATGCATAAGTATAAGAAAAATAACAAAATATGGTGAGTTCTATAAGTTCCTTGTTTGCTCTTGTTTTTTGTTTTGGTTTTGTGCTTTCTTCCTATAGCTTCAGTTACCACTTGAGTTTAAAACAGAATTAAACTTTAAACATTTCAAGATTTTTTTGGATCCATTAAGCTCCCAACTACAAATTCTCCTATTAGCAGGTCTTCCGATTAAAATAATCTGCATTTTGCTGAGCCATATCATAAGATTCTACCTAAACACTTACTCATACTATAGCTGCTTCACTTGCAAATTTTTATTTGATACATGTTTATGAGAAAATATGGGAGGTGAAGAGTATGAACTCTACTTGTTACATTATAAAATCAATTTGAAATGTGAGGCTTATCTTTCTTTTCTGTTTTTTTTATCTCCATGTTGGACTAAAGTTCCAAATGGTGGTATCACAGGGATAATGATGGAGGAACTATGATGAGGGAAGTTAAGAGCCATGAGAAAAGGTTCTATAAGTATGTCAGGTAGAAAAAGAAAGTCCAAGAAAGCTGTGGATCCACTGTTAAATAGCCAGGGCAAACTCTTAACATAGATGCAAAGGAGGAGGAGCTACTCAACTCTTACTTTATCTTGGTCTTGATGAAAAAAGTTAAGCTTCAACCAGATGGCTAATAAGGAGTAACTGGATAAGGAAGGGGACAAGCTGAGGTATGCAATAACAAAAGAAACAGAGATTTTGATTAGTCACATGGAATCCAAGTCAGTAAGGCCTGATGAACTTCATTCCGAGGTAGTGAAGGAACTGGAATAAGAGATCTTAGAGCCCCCAGCAGCAATATTTATGAAGTCATGGGAGATGGGTGAGGTACCAGAGCACTAGAAAAAGGCCAATATAGTGCCCTCCTTTAAAAAAGGAAAAAAGAAGAACCCAGGGAACTATAGACCAGTTATCCTCATCTCGATACCCAAGAAATTACTGGAGCACAGTGTAAGGAAGTCCATTTGCAAATACTTGCAGGAAGATTGGCTGATCACGAGCATCCAGCATGAATTTACTGAGAACAAATCATGTGAAACAAGCTTGATCTCCTTTTTTTGACAATGTAACTTCTTGGGTGGGTGATGGGAATGCAGTTCATATAACATATCTAGACTTCAAGAAAGCTTTTGACAAAGTCCCACATGACTTTCTCATAAACAGGTTTGAGAAGTATGGGCTAGAAAAAAATACTACTAGGTGGATAAACAGTTGGCTCAATAGCTTCAAGCAAAGGATAAAAAGAAATAAATGGACATAAATCCAGATGCCAGGAAGCTTTGAGTATAGTCCTATAGGAGTTTATCCTGGGCCCAGTGCTGCTCAATGTATTTATTAATTATTTGAAAGCTGTAACTGAGATACTGAGCAAATTTGAAGATGGCATGAAACGAGGAAGGATTGTGAACACCCTGAAAGACAGAAGTGCAATTCAGGAGGATTTTGAAAGCTTGGAAACCTGGGCAAGGGCTAATAGGTTGAAGTTCATTGCTGACAAATGCAAGGTGCTACACCTTGAGAAGAATAATCGTGTGTGTGTGTGTGTGTGTGTGTGTGTTATGGGTGTATGCTTCTGGGTTTTGCTGGTTGCCACATACAGCCAGGAAGGACTTTTTTTCCCCCTCCTGCTGCTACATGTGTCAAGGTTTGGTTTGGGTTTTTTTGGCTTGCTCAGAAGCTTGCGGGGGGGGGAGGGGGGGAGGTTCCCTAGCTATAGCCAAGATTGGGGTTTTGACTGAGGTGTGTCAGAGATTCCTGTCTAGAGGATGTTGCCCCTCCACACAAGGCCAATCAGATCATCATATTTGGGGTCAGGAAGGAATATCACCCCATGTTCAGATTGCTGTGGTGTTTGGGGGGTTTTGCCTTCCTCTGTAACAGGGGACATGGCCCTCTTCTTTGGAACCCTTGAGGGTATTTTAACAACACTTCCAGCAGCAGGACATTAGCTGCTGTTGTATCCCTGCTTTGCTTGCAGCAAATCGTTCTGACAGGATTCATTGTGTAGCCTTACTATTTGGTTACACAATTGATTTACATATGATAGTTTGGATAGGGATGATCCCACCTCTGGCAAGTGGTTGGACTAAATGACCTCTGAAGGTCCCTTCCAACCCTACTTTTCTGATTCTATGATTCTGTTCTAGCTTCACATGTATGTACCCTTGTACTGTTACTCAAATGCCCAATTGCTCAAATCATGAGCGAGACTTTATAAAGGGGGATAAGGCAAGGTGCCACATTTATTGATAACATGAGTTAGACATAGAGGTTCAGGCACACCATTCATACAAACACACACAAATCATCATACACATCATTACACACAGGCATACACATACACATACCAGCCACACATACACCAGATATAGTTACCAGCAATAGTTGCTCAATATCAGCCCAGGGTGGCCAACCCAAGCTCATTGAGTAGATGGTGATTTGAAGATAGCAGATTTGAAGATAACAGCTGGAGCGGGGTGAACAGATGCATCTGCCCTCTGATGAAACAGCAGTGGAGAAAGAGACTCACTCAACTTGACATTTTCAAAGTGTTCTTTTATAGGGATTGGCATCCTTTGTTTCAGTGCTTTGGGGTTTTTCCATACCCAGCTTCTGTTTTTGCAGTTGTTCTTCTTTTGTCTTTAGCTTATCTTAGTCTTGGAGTGTTTTTGCTGCCCGTCTGGCAGGATGGGCGCATTTCTCCTCCTTGTTATCTTCTTTGTGCCCTAGACCTAAAAGGGATTCTTCAGCCATTCATTAATTAGTTTACTGACTGGTAACTTACATTTGGCGCCTTGTTGCTTACATAAACAGTTAAATCTTCTTCTCTTGTCTCTATGCCATTCTCTCACCATTCACTCTTTTACACACACTCATACATAAAGGCAATGCAGAGTTCATTCACTTAGGTCAAGCAGAAGGATATAAAATGGAGTTTTCAAGTTGCTCACAGGACAAGGCAATTTGGTCCCTGATTTGATTCAGCAGAGATTTGGCCTGATTTGGTGGCCGAATCTCTGAATCCAAATTGAATCAGAGGATGCTTTAATCTCTCCAAATTGAATTGGATCCCTCCAAATTGATTCAGAGAGATTTGGAAAGATTCGGTGATTCAGACATAGACACAGCTTTAAATGTTTTTTCTACATACATCTAGGTACCAGGAAGCTCATGAATGGTGCAATACTGGAGCACATGGACTGTCCCACAGAAGCACAGGGGACTCCCCAACGTGCTCAGCAGCAGACCCAGAAGTGGACCAGAAGCAGCCCCATGTCCCCCTGGCTCAGCAACTGGTGCCTCCTGGGTCTGGGAGGCACCCAGGGTCCCCCTGTGGCTGATCACTGAGAAAGGGGGTGCAGGGGGGCCGCCCAGCTTTCTCCCTGGAGAACCACTTCTGGTCCACTTCTGGGTTCACTGCTGAGCATGGAGAGGACCCCCCCACACTCCTGTGGGACACTTCATCTCCCCCAGCATCACAGCATTCACAAGTCACTGGTACCTTGAGGTATGTAGAAAAAACATTTAAAGCAGTGTCTATGTCCGGATCGCTGATTCTCCGAACCGGCATCGAATCTTCAGATTTGTATTCAGCGGAATAAAATCAGGGACAGTGATCCGAATCAATGAATCAAATCACTGTCCTTGATTCAGGTTGAATCTGAATCTGAATCTGAATCAAATAGGGCCTGTTTTGCACACCCCTAACTGAAAGCTATAAAAGGGAAGTTGTATCATTAGCCATTCTCAACAGTTGGAGAAGAGAACAAAGAGAGTCCATGTTTGACAGGAGACCCTTTTATTGGAAAAAAGTAAGAAGAAGAAATTCTGTACTCTTTGAAAGGTACTTAACCAATTTCCAAAGAATATTGGGAATTCTCTGGGAATTGAGCCAAAGACGGCATAGATACTTCATTTTATTGTTTTGTCCTGACTTGTATGTCTCTTTCACTATGTAAATTAGAGAAAGACGGGGTTGGATAACCTTGGAAAATCTGTGTATTATGTGCTTCAAATGTTGCATATTCTTGAAGACAGACCATATTAGGAAAGGATGTGTTTTTCTGGGAATCAGTTGCAAAATTAAATCTGAACGTACTGTACTCTTAAATTATATTGTATATTGAAACGTGTTCAAATTGTATTTTGGAGTGTGTGTTTACGTCATGTATAGTTTTTAAAGAAACACTGTTTCCAGTGCAGACTTCTGAGAAGTTTGCCTTAGAAACCAAGTGCCTTCAAGCCTCCTTTCAGCAATTCTCAAGCAATTACTCTTAGATTAGGTACCAACTAGAGGCTTTTCTCCTTCATAGGGCTAGGCTTGATATGAGTTACACTAAAAGCCAATATGATAATTAAGTGGCAGTAACTTTTGCTAACCTTCTGCAAGCAAGGTTTTAAGAATGCAGATGGGTTCCTAAAGTTCTGTCTGATAGTGTCTGGACATCTGTAATGTGACTGTAATGTGTGTAACAGCAGGAGGAATTAGGGGCAATCTGCAAAGCTGTGCTGAATGTTAATTTGGACTACAACTACCAGAAACCACTATGGGACTGGGAGAAAAGGGAAAATGGAAGAGAAAGTTTGAGGCTGGAGTAAGGGGAAGAGAGAGCAGCGTGCACATGGAACCTGAGCAGCCCTATACAGAGGAGTGCACGGTGGAGCTAGAGATCTCACTAGTTCAGCCATCCAGGACTGTGGACTGAAGAAGTTGGACTCATACTTGGGGGCAGCTGCAGGCTGCTGTTTGAGTGCTCTATGGACTAAACGATTCTTTGGAGAAACTCTGGAGGTCTGGGGAGAAACTAAGGTGCTAAGTGTATGTTATCACAGTGTTGATTTTCTTTATCTTTTACCTGTTCCCTCCCTTTGGCCTATTGGCTTGTGACCCTAACCCCTATGATTTTCTGTAATGAAGTGGGAATTCCCTCTTGCTTCTTGAGCCAGTTTCTGGGGCTGCAGGATTGGCACACACCCTTTATTACACATTTCACTTGCAGAGGTGAAGACTGTATTGTCCAATGTACCCTATCTTCTGCATGACCAAATCTTTTTCCTTACATTTTCAGAAATAATTTAATTCTCTATATTAACAAAAATAGAAGTTTAACAGCAGTAGGCTTTTTGTGGAAGGGGCATGGTGGCAGAGTAAGCCCTCTCAATTATAGCTGCAGATGGGTCAGTGCAAGCCTTGCTCTGGACCTTCCCAAAGGCCTAACTGACCCAGCTGTAAAGAATAGGTCATTTGGGCCAGGGAGTGATAATAGTTGGGGATGATGCTAGCTGTCATAGTTGGCTATAGGAACTGGGGTGCCTTGACATACTAGACTAGGGGTCATCAGTCTCCAGCCCACAGGACAGACCTAGCCCATGTTGCCATGTCATCCAGCCCTCGGGGCCCCTATGGTCCAGAAATTTGGTAGTATGGGAACAGTGCCACCACTTCCCTGCTCCAAGATGTCCAGACCCACAAGGAACCACAGGGCTGAGTGAGGGTGGTGCCAGATCCCAGGATGCATAAAGCAGAATGGAGCAGAGCTGAGCACACAAGACCCAATACCAGCATGCAGGGGGTAGCAGGGGAATGGGGCTGGACCCCCAGGGACCAATCCTGGAGTGCAGGGCAGGGAGTGGGCAGTGCCGGGGCCCAGGGCTTAATCCAGCCTGAAGATGAAGCCACTCATATGGATTGCAGGGGCAAGAGGTTGAGCACCACTATACCAGCCCAAAGAGCTTGTAATCTTGGGTGGACTTCTGACCCTTTTAGTTTGTTGACAAAATAGATGGAAATTAGAAGTGAGAAAGGGCTATTGCAGGTGAAGAGAGGGCATGAGAACTCAAGGGACATGATAAAAACTGTGCAGTTAAGTCATGGAATGGATTGCCTAGAGATGGTATGGAGACTCCATTACTGGACATCTTTAACAGCTGTTAGATAAACATTTGGTTGAGATGGTTTAAACAGGGTTGGTCTTGCCTGGAGTGGCGGGTTGGACTAGATGACTTTCTGAGGTTCCTTCTAGCCATATTTTTCTATGAACATAAAACAGGAATGGATCTTCTTATGGAGGTCAGCACCTGCTACCATCATAGGCAAACCCATCATAATCTGTTTTATAACAGATCGCGCTCTATATTAAATCAGGTTTTTTCCTCCCACCACTAATATTTGAAGACTGTTCCAAAATTATTATACTTTGAAACCATCTTCTAATGTACAGCCTCAGTTTGTTCATTTCTAGTTCATATTTCTTGTTCTTGTGCCAATTTGTTTTTTTTTCCCACTCTCTTGTGTTTTAACTTACCTGCTCCCCTCTCTGTGTGATCATATCTACCTCAGCCTTTGTTTTTTTAGGCTCAACAAGCCTCTTTGTAACAGGCCACCCTCCCGGGTGCTATCTTTCTGGTTGTCCGCGCCTTACTCGGGGTGCCCTTGGGCCTGCTTCGTAATTCTTTAGTCCTGCCCTAATCTCGCCTGCCACATCTTGATGCGTTTTTTGTTTTGTTTTGTTTTTTGAATGGGAGACTGCCTAATATTTTGGGGTATGTTGGGATCCCTCCTATTATGACTTGACCACTGTTTTCTCTAGCATGTGTGGTTGGAGCCCGCCCCCCCCCCCCCCCCCCCCCCCCCCCCCCCCAACTCCCTACTCCCATCCGAACCCACTAAACAGGACTTGACTCCCAGGCTCTAGCTTTTTTTCTCTTCCAGTGCCTGGAGGCTCATGGCCCACTTTTCTGCTCCTTTACAGAGCCCAGCATTCCCTGGCCTGGAGGCATGGGAGCTGGACCCACAACCAGAAGGTCACAGGCTCAAAACCCAGGCTCAACCACAAACTCACTTCCGCCAGTCCAAACACAAAAAAAACCAGAAGACAAAATACAGCTGCACTTCAGTGCACCAGACCTCCCTGGCCTTTTTAAGATAGTCCTTCAGGTACCGGGGTTTGTGTCCGCCAAAAACTGCATCCTCACTGGCACCAGGGGTCTGTGCCCGCAAAAGCTGCACCCTCACTGGCGCCGCGGTGCCCACTTCATAGAGGGTCCCCAAAATGAGGTCTCCTCTGACCCCTTATAGCCTTTCCCAAATCTCCGGTCTCATAACCAAAAGAAATATGGACAGTCCCATCCGGGTGCAATAACCACTCTCAATAAAATAATAATAAAAGGAAACATGTGATCATGTCTGCTTATGTTTACACTGGATTCATGTTTCGGATCCCATCTGTCAGCTTCCACGATGTCTGCTGCCTCTCAGGTTTCCACAATCCTCTCTTCCAACTTTTGTACCACTGACCAAGCCTCTCCCTGGGAGCTTTGGGGTGCACTCTCTCACCTTCAGCTGTCTGCCCCTGTTCTGCTCTGGGCTCTTATAGTCCTGCCTCTTCCAGTCAGCTGACTATTTGACCCGGTGTGATGGCGACGGGCCGCCGTCATGGGTGCAGGCGGAGGATAGACAGAATAGGGGGGCAACAACACCCTCTCAAGAAAGCCACGGGCTGGGCTACTCACCACCAGGAGGGACAGCGGCGTCAGAGCGGGGACCGCAGCAGCAGACGCGGCCGCCATTACAGCCGCGCGAGCCGGCGCTATGCCGGCTGTTTAAACAGCTGTTCCCGACAAGGGGAACAGCTGAGCCAATCGCGGCAGCCACTGCGGCTGTCACGGGGAGTTTAAAAGCCCCGGAAAACCCCGTGGTAGGGGTGAAGCCAGGGAAGGAGGGAGGAGACGTACAGCATGTCACTGGTGCTGCGGCTTCCCCAGAGCAGGAGCCTCAAGCAGGCAGCTCTGTACTAGCTTCGCAGCTGGTGCGAGAATTAGGAACCCCGGCAGGGGCAAAAGGAGTGATCCCTGGGAATTGCCAGGGTCAAGCCATTGATCCGGGAAACCTCCCCATCCTGGAGGACTTTATTTCTAGAGATCAGGGGAGGAGAGAAAAGAAACAACCTGGGCTAACAGCCAGGTTAGCTGGGTTCCAAGACAGGCGGACTGAAGTCGACCGTTGGCTGGGATCCCTTTGGTCGGGAACTCCGGTCGGCAAGAAGGCCGGCGAATAGCAGGCAAGTGACCATCTCACGCACAAGTGACCAGTTGGCGAGTGGACGGGGTGTAGGGGTGGCGGAGCCCCGTGGAACACCGGAGGACCCAATCGTGAGTACCCCCACGTCGGGTAAGCCTCTCTGGTAGAAGATCTCCACTGAACCCCTCCTTCGAATTACCAATAATATCAAAGTCGTGGCAGGCGGGACGAGGGGAGGGGCTACCGGACGAAGGGTGGTACCGGACGTGAGGCCCACGGACGTCACACCCGGCCCAGCCATTAACCTCTTCCGCACCAGTTCTATGGGCCCAGAAGGTTCGGGCCTTAAAGGGGTGGTCCTGCTTTCTAGTGACATGGATAGGTTTCCCTGTTACACTCTTCTAGTCTTCTTTTGTAAGTTAGACTTTCTAGTAGATGTTGCAGTAGTCCTGATCTATACCTGTTTGAGTTTAACATCATCTTTTTCTGATCAGAGGTAACCAAAATGAAACACGGTATTCTAGATAAGGTTTCACCAGTATCTTGTACCATGGCATTAACACTTCTCTGTGTCTATAGGAAATGTCCCTCCCTTGGCACATCTAAAGGTGCAGACAAAAGTGAAGTGATAATTGCACTCAATCTGACCCCTGAAAGCGTTCTACAGCCATTACCAAACACAAGTACATGGCTCCAGAGCAATTTAAAAGAGCCCAATCCCATGAGCAGAGTGCCTTCATGAGCTTCTGTCTGCATGAGCTGGGAGCAGGTCTCAGCTAATGAATCTCAGCACTGCTCCCGCTGCTGTTTTCAGAATGGTAGATGGGGAAGGGAATGGAGGGAGCTCATTCTTGGGGTTTCCCAGGCAGTGCTGGAGGGTGGCATGTGTGGTTGGAGCCCCCCCCCCCTCTCCCTACTCCAGTGTAGCTGGGGAAACCCCAGAACAAACCTCCCTCCCCTGCCTTATCCCCCTCCCATCCTGAGACAGAATGGGAGCTGGGGGCTGGGGGACGGGAGGCAAAGCTAGGGGAAGAGGCTGCAGAGATGCAGCCTCTCTCCCTGGATTGACTCCAAATTGGAGGTCAGTCACGCACCCTCCTGACTCAATAGCTAGCATCTGTTGGGTCAGGAGGATTGGTCTAACTTAGATCCAGGAGCCGCACTTCTGTCTGCACCGTAATTTCCAATTTTAACTTTTTCGTGGATGCACAACTCATTGTTATCCTATGATTGACTAATACACACAGAAGTTTCTCTCCTCTTCTTCAATTTCCAAGTGATAAACTCCCAATTTATTGTAGAAGCTCTTGTTACTAGCTTGTACTATTAAAATTTTTTTTATTTCTATTGTTTGGATCTTAATATCATCCAGTTCTGTCTGTACAACAGTCTGATCCTCCTCCAACTTCGTGTTGTCAGTAGATTTCATTAGTTCATGCCTACTATCTATGTCAAGGTCATTAATGAAAAATTTCAATTACTGTTTTGCAGGCTATGAATTAAAGAAATAATATAAATAATGTGAATGATCATGAATGAAAGAAATAGGGTTGTGAGGAATAGAATAATTATGAAAAATAATGGTATGGAGATAAGAATAAATGTTCCTAGTAAACACAATGGCTTATTAAATTATACAGTAACATTTATGGTAAGGTTCATCACTAGCTTAACATGAAGTTGAAAAAAGCAGTTGAAAATATGCTGTAACAAAGTGTCTTCTAGAAATCAATTGTTTTAATATGGCTGTCTTTCCTAGCCCATAAAAGTAACCAAGTGTGGTGACACTTTATAATGAAATTCTGTAATCTCATCTGAGAACTTTACACCATGTTCCCCAATTCACTCTGTTAATAGGGCAAAGACTACCCAGAGTTTTGCCTTCCTTTATGGCACGGGGCATTTTCCTCTTCCTAGGATCTTATGAGTATATACTCATTAATTATTTTGTTGTCATTGCAGGGGTAAGTTATTGACATCACCCTTACCTCACCTACTTTTACCTACAATATACCATAGGGTAGTCTTGGCATTTCTGGCTCTGTACCTTGCAATTGTGTGTGAAGTTTTGAAGTAGCATTTTTTGTAAATCCTTGAGAAAAGTGTTCCTGCAAACACAAGAAACTGGCCCAGGAGGTTTCTTCCAGTCCTGTGTGCATAACATTAGGACCTTATGAAACAGACTGAGTTTTACCTTCAATGTAGCAATTGACTGGGTAATTTTTAGAAAGACTATACACTGCTACTCCAGGTAGATTTAGGAAGTACCTAACATGACTGGATAATTTGCATTCCTCCATCCTGAGCATATTGATTTGATCCATCTTAAAGGCTCTTTGTGGATCTGGGAGGGAGGGAATGAGGCTTCTGAGGGAATGAGGCTAACCCAAATGAAAAGCTCTATCATATGGAAGAGTGGTTCTGGGTGGGTGTGTCCCCTGTATGCACAGATCACAGGAAGACTTTTATGCATCTCATTCTGATGTTTTAATTAGAGATTTTAGCTGCAAGCTACTGAGGTGAATGCTTCTGTTGAGGTGCTGTTTTCATGATCTGCTTTCATCTTTTTACCACCAAGTTTGTTCCCCTTTCTGTTTCTTTGGTTCTTGTTTCCATAGAAACACACACTATGAAACTTTCCTAGGGCAGTCAGTTGATGAAGTCCATGTTCCTGCAGATTTCTAATTTATAACTAAATATTTTTTGTTTCCTATAGTCCAGCTTTTTAGGGGAAAAATGAACAAGTGATTTTTGGATATTTGAAAAATATACTTTTAAATATAGTTTCTCCTATTTTACCTACAGATCAACTGTGGCTCATAGGTCACAGTCAAAGTGTACATGTCCTTTAATTTTGAATGCTTTGGGTGGCTGTTTGGAGCCCTATTTGACAAATGTGATAGCATTCGATTTTCAGAGGCGTTGAACAATACAGTGCTCATTGAAGTTAATTTTCAATGTAATCTATCTTTTCTTTTTAGCATATTTCCTACCCAAAATTATTTCTCAAGTGTGGGTTATATTATTTTTTTAATGAGGAACTTTTATTCTGACTAGAAAAAATGTGAGCAGCTTGTAATTATTAAAGCAATCTGAGA
The DNA here is from genome assembly GCF_000455745.1 of Alligator sinensis. Taxonomy (NCBI): domain Eukaryota; kingdom Metazoa; phylum Chordata; order Crocodylia; family Alligatoridae; genus Alligator; species Alligator sinensis. The sequence continues at coordinate 1,540,346 of NW_005842291.1, read as the reverse complement.
AGCCTAAAAAGAAAAATTGAGAAGAGTGGTTGTAGGATTTTATAGTTTAAGGGCTCCAGCCTGAAAACACTTACTGCCAGGGGTAGAGCTTAATAAGAACAGGGATTGTCCTACATTAACTAAAATTATCTGGTATGAAAGATCTGGTATAATTATCTCAGATCCCCTTGCATCTGTTCTCATTAGTTCTTAACCAGATATTGCAAAGAACAATTGTAGTCCTTCTCTCTGAAGCGGCAGTTCTGAGAGGGGTAGTTGAAGAGAATAATATACTTTCTAATGCAGTCATTTTTGCTGTAATTTTGTTTTTAATGTATGCTATAGAAGTTTGTTTCTCAGGTCCCATGCCCTCCTCAAAGCTGGTTATTTAGCTTACATTTTGGGTTTACTTGGGGAATAAAAAGGTATTTTTATCTGTGTGCTTCCTTAATCTCCAGAAGTGCAAAAAGCCTTACCAGCATCTGTCTAATTACTAAGAGTTACTGAGAGGAAGGGGAATTACTGAAAGGAAGGGGAAGGATTTTTTTGCATGTGCCTTAGGAGAACAAGGGCAGATTACTGAAACTAAAACTGTTAAACACCAGACCTATTTGTTCAGCCCATCCCAAAATCACTTTACTCTGAAAAATGTTTTGTGTTTTCTGCTGCTTGCTAGCTATTTAGATATTTTACATTCAATCTTATTTTTCTTGGGAAATGATATACAGACTACAAAGTCGTTGTGGGCGTGGAGAGGAAGACAAAATACTCTTTGCTAGAAAATTATTTTTTCAGTTTAATAATAACTTTAAAAAAATTTAATAAACAGTTCTATTAATAAATAATTAGCTACCACTGTATTTTAAAATATGTTTTTATATTTTGGTTAGGAATTGTCAGTTCCACAGACATTGATTCTACAGTCAATTTTTAGTCTCACAGGTGTTCAACATTAAAGGTTTTTGAAGGTGTTTTCATATTGTTATTTTATTCTTTGAAATAAATATAAACTATTGCTTACTGATATCAATTTCATAATCTGTTCCTCTCCTCTACAAAGCCTATACATATAATTCCCTTTACTCAAATACTACAACTTCCATTGGACATTGATTTTTAAAAAATGCAAAGAAGGGCTAGAATTAGAAAATAGCTAATTAACATCATAATCCTTCAAAATGAATGTTATATCTATCCAGAGTTTTATTGGCTTCACTGGGACTTTGGTTGATTTACTTCCTGTACTTTGTAAATGTGTGGTCTAAATGGTACCAGAACGTGACAAGAATGCTGTCTACCACTAAACCATTCATTTAGTATAACAGGCCAATGGTATATCAGTAAATGCTAGAAGAATGCCATTCTAAATAAACAGCCACCAATATAATTATATATTATATAAAAGAAAGGGTTCAACTATCATTATTTTACAGCTATATAGAGCTATATATCTATAGCTATATATATATATATATATATATATATCTCCCCCCCCCCTCTCTCTCGCTCTCTCTCTCTCTATATATATATAACACTAAAGGAAGAATCGTCTGTTTCCTATTAGAAAGAGTAAAAGAGAAGGCTCAACTACAAACCTATTGATCTGAGACACATTTAATGGTGTTTCTTTAGGTACATGGCATTTGAGCTAAAAATATAGAGTACAGAGAAAAAAAAGCTTTTTTCCTTTTCACAACTACCTGAAGAATAAAACAGATTTTTGTTGGCTTTAATTGGGACATTTTAAGTGTTACTTTTTAAGGTAAAAATGTTTGTTTGTTTTTTTAATTTCAGTCATCTCTGCTAGTATGAAAAACAAATTTGGATCTTCTCTTCACTGTAAAACTGATTATCATAAAAGACACAATTTTTTTGTGCTCTGTGACAGAAAATGTTTTTCTCTGATCTGTTCCCCTAATACCTAGACTGAACACATCCCTATGTTCTCATTATTTTTTCCTTCAAGTGTTACCAGTTCCTAATTCCTTCCCAACCCACCAAAAAGCCAGATTTATTACAGCACCTTCTTAAAAGGAAAGAAAGGATGCTGGCAGGGATGGAAAGGTAGATTCAAGCCTACTACTGACCTATACCCAGAGAGCTTATAGAATCTCCATTCTTAGAGGTTTATAAGACCCAGGCAGACAAAGCCTTGGCTGGAATGATATAGTTGGGGATGGTCCTGCTTTGAGCAGGGTATTAGACTAGATGACCTCCTGAAGTCCCTTCTAACCCTAATTTTCTATGACTCTGTATATACTTGCCAAGAGATGCAGTAAGTGAGGTCAGAAGGAACCTTCAAATGAAAACTTAGATACTTGCTTTAAGGAGGGATGGGAAGGACAAGTGTAGAGATTTGCTGGAGTCCAAGTAGGTTCTTCTCTCATGGGGTTGTGAGAGACAGTCAGGTTTTGACGTTCAAGAAGGAAGTATGCTGATGGGGAAGAAGCAGCTGTGGAATGATTTAAGTGCTGGAGAGTTAGAGGTTAAACTATTTTAGTCATGTGAGAAAGAAAAAGATGATGGAAATGCCAGATTTTTTCCCTACGAAGAAAGACAGTCTTCATGTGCTGCAGTCAATACAATCTGCACTAGTTTATTAAAACTGAACGTTCTACTTTAGTACGATTTTATTTTTAATGGATATAGCTATACAATACTTAATGCAAAGGAGCCTTCCTTTGCACACAAGAATGTATTTTCATATCTTCTCTTTCACTACTATAATAATGTGCCACAGGGTGCTGACAGATGGCCAGGTTCCCACTGTAACTCATGGCACTTTACATAAAGCACCGTGAGTTAGAGTGCCGCCCCCTTCCCCCAACCCAACAGACACTTGCCTGTTGGGTTGGGGTGGGGGACTGAGCCTGCCTGCAGGGGCCTGAGGACCCTGTAGTGGAGAAGCCACCCCTATCCCTCAGCCCCCCCACCTTTCCCTCCCAGCTCCAGGCTGTCTGCAGAAAGGGAGGGGGGAAAGGGGAGGAAGAGCAAGCTGCTGGCTGGGATTTGCCTGACCTAAGCTGGAGCAGAGAGCTGGGGGTGGGCCATGAGGCAGGGGAGCTTCAATCCAACTGCCCTCCTTCCAGCTCTGGCTGGGCAAACCCCAGCCACCAAGTGTCTCCCCCTCCCTTCCCCCCCTCTCTTCTTGCAGATAGCCCCATGGGTGAGGCTTGGCTGCATCAGCCCAACCCCAGTCATGGCAGAAATGAATCCTAGGGAACACAAGTTACCTAAGGTGCTCCAAGGTGAAACACCTTCATCTGACCCCTTATTTGATGAGGGTTAATTTGTTGTATGATCAGCTATTTTAAATACACTCTGAAGCCGTGCACATGTGTCATGGCGTACCTGCAGAGCACTTTCAGGGGGCCAATTGTGCAACAAATGTAACTTCTGTCTGCTCCCACAATGTTCTTCTTGAGCAGTGTTGTTGTGAATGCTTAGGCAAGCCATCAAGGTTACAATGTATATCATAGATTTCATAATTTCATAGACATTAGAGCTGGAAGGGACCTCATGAGATCACTGGGTCCAGCCCCCTGCCCAAGAGGCAGGAAGTCAAATGGGGTCAGATGACCCCAGAAAGATAAACATCCAAACGCAACTTGAACGTGTCCAGAGTAGGTGCTTGCAGTTTATTCCAGAGTCTAGAGACTCGGACAGTAAAGAAGTTTTTCCTTATGTCCAATCTAAAATGGTCTTCCAGAAGTTTGTGGTCATTGGACCTTGTTTTCCCTAGGGGAGCCCTGGTGAAGTCATTCTCCCAGATCCTGATGTACACCCCTGATATACTTATAGGCTGCCAAGTCCCCTCTGAGCCTATGCTTTCCCAAGATGAAGAGTCCTATGCCTCTCAGCCTCTCCTCATAAGTCCTGTTCTCTTGACCTCTGATCATGTGCGTGACTCTCCTCTAGACTCTCTCAAGCTTCTCTATATCCTTTTTAAAGTGTGGAGCCCAGAATTGGATGCAGTACTTCAGCTACATCCTCACCAAGGCTGAGTAAATGGGAGAATGACATCTTGGGTCTTGCTTGAGATGCATCGGTGGATGCAAGCCAGGGTTTTGTTTGCTTTGACAGCTGCAGGATCACACTGGTGGATCATATTCATCTTGAGGTCAATCATGACCCCCAAGTCTCTTTCGAATGTAGTGCT
>NW_005842291.1:1529693-1536198 GCF_000455745.1 Alligator sinensis | reverse complement strand
CCTATAGGTATGGTGTGGGTTCTTTCTTCCAAGGTGGAACACCTTGCATTTCCCTATATTGAAGGTCATCAGGTTTATGTCTACCCATCTTGTGAGCCTTTCCAAGTCAGCCTGGATCCTCAGCCTATCCTCCAGTGTAACTGCACTTCCCCAAAGTTTGCTGTCATTTGCAAACTTAGTATGCTTCTGACACCGGAATCCAGATCATTAATGAATATGTTAAAGAGTACTGGTCTGAATACTGAACACTGGAGGATGCCACTGGTCACCATATGCCATGTTGACTTGGTTCCATCGACTGTCACTCTCTGGGTCTGACCATGGAGCCAGTTACCCAGTCATCGGACTATGAGGTTGTCAAGGCTGCAGTTCCCCTATTTTGCAATGATGACATCGTGGGAGACCAAGTCCAAGGCTTCCCTGAAATCCAAGTAAATTACATCAACTACCCCCTGCCCCCCTCCCCCCAGTCCAGGTGATGCGTGACCTGATCATAGAAGGAGATGTGGTTGGTCAGGCATGACCTACCTGTAATGAAGCCATGTTAGCTGTCTCTCAGAATGGTGCCTTCTGTCAACCTGTTATTGATGGAGTCAATGATAATTTTATCCAATATCTTCCCAGGGATTGAAGTCAAACTGATTGGCCTGTAGTTTCCTGGATCTTCCTTCCTCCCTTTCTTGAAGCTAGGCACCACATTGGCCCTCTTCCAGTCTTCAGGAACCTGTCCCAAGTGCCATGAGTTCTCAAATATCCTCACCAATGGCTGAGCTAAGATGTCAGCCAACTCCTTTAGCACTCTTGGGTGCATTTCATCAGGGCCCACTCTCTTATGGATGTCTAGTCTCTCAAGGTGTTCCCTCACAAGGTCTTTTCCAAATGTAGGCGTATGGTCACCCATGCCCTCATAATCCTGAGTTCTGTCAAGCAGGGTAATCCCCTTGGGCTGGTGAAAAACCAGTGCAAAGTAATCTTTGAGGAGATTAGCTTTCTCCTGGGTGTCGTTTGTGAGCTGCCCCATTTGATTCAGCAGGGGTCCAATGTTGCTCTTATTTTTCTTTTGACTTCCTATGTATCTGAAGAAGGACTTTTTATTGTCTTGGATTCCTGCATCCAGCTTGAGTTCAGTTTCGGCTTTGGCTTTTCTGGTCTACTCCCTACAGACGTGGGCCAGTGATGTATTATCTTTCTTAGTGGTATTTCCCATCTTCCAACCATTATAGACTTATCTTTTAGGATTAAGGAGGTCCATGAGTTCTCTACTTAGTCAAGGGGGTTTCCCAGCCTTTTTACTCCCCTTCCTGTGGGCTGGAATTCCCTTTAGCTTTTAGGATTGTGTCCTTAAGATGTGACCACTCATCTTGGACTCCCTTCCCTGTCAGATCATGATATTTCAGGGCCTCTACAACCAGCCTTCTGAGCTTGTGAAAGTCCGCTTTCCTGAAGTCAAGGATTTTGGCATTGCTGCCTGATTTGCCAGCTTTGCAATGGATGAGGAAGGTGATCAGCTCATGATCACTGTTACTGAACTTCTCTTCAATCCTCAGGTCACTCACTACATCATCCCGCCAGAACCAGATCTAGCAGCACCTCACCTCTTGTTGGTCCGTGGACTTCTTGAGTCAGATAGAGCTTATCAATGCAGGTGAAGAAGCTACATGACCGATTGGATGAATGCTCCTCCCATGAGATGTCAGGGAGGTTGAAATCACCCATGAAAACCATGCACCAAGAGTATGCAGCCTCTGTTAATTTCCTAGAGAATTCATGGCCAAGCTTTTACTTCTGCTTAGGAGATCTGTAATAGACTTCCACGATTATACCCCCTTCACCACATTCTCCTCATAGTCTAATTCAGAGGGTTGCAAGTTGCCCTCCTTGGGTGATAATGTCAGCTAGTAGCAGGGGTGATGTGTAGGGGGTGCACAGGGGTGCATGTGTACCCCTTGAGAGCGCCGGTGCACCCACAGTCAGGCCTCACTCCCTGTTTAGTCAGCGGGCAGGGGGGAAGGTGGGAGCACCTTGACATAGACAGCTACACCCCCGCCCTTCCTCCCAGCACAATCCCTTCTGTACAAGGTATAGCCATCTATACCTGTGGTCCAGTCATAGGTGGAGTCCCACCATGTCTCCATTATCCCTATGAGATCATATTTGTTATTGCTTAGCAGGAGGCTAGTTCCTCCTGTTTGTTCCCCATGCTTCTGGCATTAGTGTACATGCAGCTAAGCCTGCCATTGGAAGCCCTATGCTTCTCTGTACACTTGGCTAGCTGGGAAATGAAGATGTAGTAAAGAGAAATCCAGGTGCCAGCTATAGATCACTGTCATTTGAGCTCCCCTGTTAAACTGGTGGTATATCCTGTGACATCCATCTGACCAGTGGCCTGACTATGGCAAACTGCCTACAAGCCTCAGCAGCCATGAAAAGCTGCCTTTGATTTTTCAGGAGCTTTTACATATCTTCTTTATGGTTTTTTTTTTTCACATTAGTTTGTGTATTCAGCAACTAGGTGACATTTTCTGATAGTTTAGTTAAAAACCTATTCAGAAGGAAAAAAACCAGGATGTATACCCATGTTCCAGATGCCCTGGGTGGAAGGCTACATCCAATATAGGACTTCTTTAAAAAGCCCCTCCTCACCTGCCACCTACACTCACTAACTACAACTGTATATTTAGCATTCTGCTTTTGTCACACCCAGAATGGCTTCGAACTGAGTAGGTTAGCACCTAACTAATACCTGAGCCCAATGAAGATGCAAAAACTAGGTGAAGGAATACCTAAGTCCTTTGAAGCGCCATGTGGAAGTAGGAATTCTAAGACCGTGTCTCACTTGCACACTGACAGGATTCATTTTTTCCCAACCGGCAGTTAGGGCCACTTTCTCTTTAAAATGGTGGTAGGGTTGCTGTTGCCTAATGATAACAGTAATCAGGCAGGAAGCAGAAAACTTTTAGAGTTTTCAAAGCTCTAAACTAGTTGGGGAGGGGGAAAGGCGCTCTTCCACCTCCTCTGCTGAAGTTGTGTTATGGTGCAACAAATAACTTCAAATTCTTGAAGCCAGAAGAAAAAGTGCATGATGGAACCTGACGTTGTAGGCTAGTGATTCAGGGGAAGGGGGGAATCCTAGGTTTCAGTTCATCTTCCAAGGACTGCCTATCATATAATATAGTGGGAAAGGCTAATGTCTCCCACAAATGAAATGCTGGGCACATCTACATGAGACATTTTACTCTGCATTAGATTAATCTAATGCGCAGTAAAGCATAATTGTCCACATGTGCGTAGTAATTACTGTGCAGTAGAGTAATTTAAAGTGCTGTTTGCTAGTACCCAGAGACACAGTTACTAGAAAATGGTGCTTTAAAGTAATGTGCTGAAGCACACATGTAGACTGGGCAGCAGGGGGGCACAATGGCTGCCTGCCTGGTCCCAATCTCTGCATGGCTGTGACGGAGCTACCTCCAGAGCTCCTACCCCCTGGGCCTCATGGCTGGCCCCATTCTACACGTGGCTGGAAGGGAGCTGCCCCCTGAGTCAGGACAGCTCCCCACATCTCCCACAGCCCAGACTTGAAACCCTTGCCCCTGTAAGACCAGGATTTCCCCAGACCCTCCTGCCACCCCAGGGCTGGCACTCAAGGGAGCCTGGAGTTCCCCCTGGCTGCTGCAGGGGCAGGAGCAGTCCTGGACTAGACTGCTCCTTTCAGGCTCAGTTTGCTTCTGACACAGGCACACATGCAGACGTGCACCCTAATGCAGCTGAATTCTCTGTGAAGAAAATTAAGGTGCATTAATTGCATTTGAAGATGCACCCTCTGAGTCTCGAATCTAACTTCTGCAGGGAGTGAGCCTAATACTTTCTATGATTAGTTCTAAGTGGTTCTATAAAGTTATGGTTGTTCACAGGTTCTTTGGAGTATCCTTTTCGAGCATAAAGCTAAATCCATAAAGTATGTAGGGAGCCATAAAAAGGGCTCTGGGTTTTACTTCAGTGCCTGCTGCCCCCAAATGATAAAATTTTAGGTGCCTAAATTCTTTATTGGAGCTAGGCCAGAGACTCTGTAACTTTAAGAAAGTTTAACTTTTTAAAAAAAGTACTGTATATAGTTTTCTGCAGGTCAGCCTTGCATTTTTTTGCATTATTTTAATAACCTTCCTCAATACACTGCAATATGAACAAGAAAACATTGGATATTATGTACTGCTAGCTAGAACCACAGTAGTGCAACATATTGTAGTACAAGTCTGTACTATAAATTTATAGCATAACTATAAAGCTGTCATTTTAAAGCTCTCTTTATAGACTGACTTTGCTAAGTAACTTGCAAGCCTGTTGGTGCTAAATTAAATTGAATCTGGTTGCTCATATTTTGTGATTTTGAGTTTCAAATTTCTGAACTTCTACAGCTTTAATTATTTGAGGGGACAGATATTTCAGGTTTGGTGTCTGACTTTCCGACTTCATCTTACAAATCATATGCTATAGCACAACATTGAAATGTGAATATCCATATCTACCGGGCACGTTGGTGCAGATTATGCCACTTTTTTTGGCCTCCTAAATGCAAATAGCTGAATAAGTTAGAATCCAATTAATACTTACTAAGGTGCTTAGGTAGCCTCAGTTCCTTTTCTAGTGCTGGTTACATACTGAGATAAGTGCAGTGGTACTTCTGGGACTATGTTCCAAGACCATCAATGTTCAGTAAAGAAGACTGTTCATAAAACAAGAGGATTCAAAAAGAAAACAAGCCGTGCTTTATCGGTACATACTGATTTGATTAGTGTCTATTTGATTTTGTTCCAAGCTTCTGTTCTGTGATACCATAGCATCTCACCACCATTTTCTTATCAGTCCAAGCTGTTATGAGCAATATTACTAAGGAGCCAGCACAAAAGGGTTGTGATGGATGATAACACAAATCCTATTTAGAGGAAATTAGATTTTTCTGAGCGCTAAAGAGAAACAATATAAAGCTCAAACAGTATAGCAAATAACTGCTTTCTCCATTATTTCCTCTGAAGGAAGAAATCAGCATTTATTTTTCTGTAAATCACAAAAGAATGTAATTTTGATAACTGAAGTCACGTGCTAAATCAGATTAGAAGCTAATTTGGAATTCTACTTTGGGTATTACTTTTTTTTCTCTATGATCAGGAATTCATTCAGAGAAACTGTTGGATTTTTTGGATAAGTCAGCTGAAAGGCGTCATCTTGTGGACATTTGTGCCACTGTCAAGTGTTCTGCATTGAAAAGGGCCAAGAAATACCTCACATAGCACACAGCTAGGAACTTGATCCAACAGCTGTCTGAGAATGGCTAAACTTGAGAAAGCATGAATCAGAAGCAGGTTTGGGATCTGAAATATTCATCATGAGATAAAAAAAGACTGATATGATGTCTCTTTGCTCTCTGTATGTATATATGTCTGTGTGTTTCTTTGTGATATCAGAATTCTTAATCTGCCTCCTTTCATGCTGAGCACTTTCATGTGGTGTTCACGTCTGAACCTGAGAAAACATTGTCTCACTGAATGTGTAATAGTGGCTGATTTATTTGAATATCAAATACTATGATGAATCTTTCTAACTTCTCAGTTGTCAGGTATCAGTAGTGAAAACTATTTAACTTCTGTGTATAACTTTTGTATTAGTCTGGTCATACAGCCCTGTAGACTGCCCAGTTGCATTATCATTTGAGTATGAAGATCATAATCTCTGATGAGCGAGAGATTATATACTATATAGGCAACCATTGAGCCTCTGGATCATGGTGTACATGTAAGAGGCCTAGTCAGATGCCTGATGAATCCATTTGTGGGTGACAAGCTCAGTTTGAGAGCAACAGATCTTGTTATAAGATACACAGATTCATAAGTTGTCTGAGTTGGAGTCCAAGTTTACAACACGCTGCTTTCTTCTTTCTCACTTTGCTTTCATCCTCTGAATCAAAGCTGCTTCATGTTGAGCTGCACCAAGTGCCAGATGCTCCCTCCTGATTGGATAGGATTCTGCACGCTCCTCCCAGCTTTCTATGTTGATGTTGTATAACTTCATATCATTTTTTAACACATCGTGGTACCACCATATAGGGCAACCCCGTATTCTAGAGCCATCTTGAATTTTGCTATACTACATATTCTTGGGGATATGGTCTTCCATTCTCTTGACATGGCTGATCCATTGCAACCTCCTTGTCTTGATAGTGGTTTCTAAGTGTGTCAGTACCTCTGGGTTTGGTATTTTGTTCTCCCACTTTATTTTCAGGATCTTATGCAGACATCTTAAGTGAAAGCTGTTCAGTCTCTTGATATGCCTAGCATATGTAATCCACATTTCTGAACCGTAAGGAAGGGATGACAGCTCACATCTCATAGATTTGCATCTTCAGCTTAACTGATAGTTTGCTGTTAGTCTCTGCATGTTTTTGTAATAGCCCAAAATTCTTAGCTGCTTTTCTAATTCTGTTAGAGAGTTCAGTCTGAATGTCAAGATTCCT
>NW_005842291.1:1517499-1529673 GCF_000455745.1 Alligator sinensis | reverse complement strand
AAGAGGAAAGGTAGCAGAAGGGCTGGCAAGGCTTAATAGGGACATTGCAGTCCTCTTAAAAAGGAAAAAAGAGGTGTACACACAGTGCAAGCTAGGGATGGTCCTCAAGGAGATCTATACAACAATAGCCAGCACTTGTAAGGAAATGATCAGGAAAGCCAAAGTGGCGACGGAGTTTAGGTTAGCTAGGGGAGTCAAGGGCAATATGAAGTCCTTCTTTAGGTATGTAGGCAGTAGAAGGAAAACAAATGGAAGTGTGGGACCCCTGCTTAACACCTCAGGACAGCTGGTAACCGACATTCAGGAAAAAGCTGAACTCCTGAATGCCTACTTTGCTTCGGTATTTCACTGGACCAAGGGGAAAGTCAAGCGAGATAAGGCTCATAGGGGACGTGCCAGGACTGGCAGCCTCCTCACTGTGGATGCTGAGTGGGCACAATACCAACTAGGAAAGCTAGACATTTATAAGTCAGCAGGGCCAGATGGACTCCATCTGAGAGTGCTGAAGGAGCTGACTGAGGTCACCGTGGAGTCCCTGGCAAAGCTCTTTCAAAATTCATGGTGCACAAAGGACATCCCTGAAGATTGGAAGAGGGCCAACATTGTGCACATTTTCATGAAAGGGAAAAGGGAGGACCCAGGCAACTATAGACCAATCAGCCTAATTTCCATCCCAGGGAAAATCCTGGAAAAGCTCATTAAAGAATCTATGTGTGATACGCTCGCAGAAGGTAAGATATTGAATGATAGCAAGCATAGCTTTGTCACAGGTAGGTTTTGTCTTACCAATCTCATCTCCTCCTATGACCAGGTCTGTCACCACCTGGACACAGGAGACGTGGTAGACGTTACATATGTAGACTTCCAAAAGGTTTTTGATCTAGTATCCCGTGATATCCTTGTGGGAAAAATAGAAGATTGTGGGCTCAACTGCTCAACGGTCTAGTGGGTGGAAAACTGGCTACAAAGTAGAACCCAGAGAGTTCTAATGAACAGATCTGTATCATCCTGGTGCAAAGTGGCCAGTGGTGTCCCTCAGGGGTCCATGCTTGGACCAGTGCTTTTTAAAATCTTTATCAATGATTTCGATGGGGGAGTAAAAAGCTCGCTGGCCAAGTTCGTGGATGACACCAAGTTATGGGGTAGTGTGGTCACATCAGAAGATAGGTTCAGATACAGGCAGACCTGGACAGGCTTGAGAGTTGGGCAAACTGGAACTAGATGAAGTTTAACATCTCCAAATGTAAGGTGCTCTATCTGGGGGCAAACAATCCTCAACATACATACAATTTTGGTGGTGACAGCTTGACTCGCATCATGGCTGAAAGGGACCTAAGGGTAATGATTGACCATTATATGAATATGAGCCATCCATGTGAGGTGGTGGTCAGCAGGGCAAACAACCTGCTGGTGTGCATCAACCAATGCATTTCATGTAAAACTAAGGAAGTGCTACTCCCCCTGTACTCAGCACTGGTGAGACCACAGTTGGAGTACTGCATCCAGTTCTGGGCAACACACTTCAATAAAGACATGGAAAAACTAGAGAGGGTCCAGAGAAGAGCCACCCATATGATCAGGGACTTGCAAGGTAAGCCATACGAGGAAAGGCTGAGGGACCTGGGCCTCTTTAGCCTAAAGAAGAGGAGGTTGAGAGGGGACTTGATAGTAACTTACTGCTATATCAGAGGAGTGCATCAGGAGCTCTGTGAACAACTGTTCACTAGGGCACCCCCAGAGAAGGTCAGAACCAATGGATACAAACTTCTGGAAGGCTGCTTCAAGCTTAATACCACGAAAAACTCCTTTATGGCCAGGGTGTCCAGACTGTGGAATAAACTCCCTCCAGAGGTGGTGCAGTTACCTACCCTGAAGGTTTTTAAGAGGAGACTAGACAGTCACCTCGATTGGGTCACCTAACCCCAGCTGTCTTCCTGCCTAGAGTGGAGGGGCTGGACCCAATGATCTGCAAGGTCCCTTGCAGACCCTAACAATCTATGAGTCTTTGAATCAAGTAGCAAAAATTGTCAATAACACCAAGAGATTTATTCTCTAGAGTGATATCAGGTCTTGGTTGTTCCACCGTTTGGTACATGCTCACAGTCTTCTTGAGACTAATTGCCATCCCAAAGCTGTTGCATGACTCAGAAATTCTGCGCAAAAGATTTTTCAGGGAAGAGTCAACAGTTTATGAGGACAACCCAGTTTCTTCAAAACAGTAAAAAGGCCCTGTATAACTGTATTAAACGCCTTCATCAAATCAATGAAGGCTATGTACAGTGGTATGCCTTTTTCTCTACACTTATTTTTCAGTTGCTTGACTAAAAACATCATATCAACAGTAGAGCATACTAAGTTTAAACTGCATTGACTTTCAGCATATATTCTTTCATCTAGAGGTGTACCCTAGGGAGCATGATGTAAGTGACAATTTTTCTGATGCTGTTCAACAGAGGGATACCTCTGTAGTTGTCACAGTCGCTTCTATACCCTTTGTTTGTGTATAATTGTACAAACTGAGCATCTTTGAAATTCTGCAGTACAGCTACCTCTTTCTAAGAGAGCAGTATAACTTCATGAAGATTTTGAAGTAACTCATTATTGGCACATCTATAGATTTCAACAGGCAAGCAGTTGTTGTGATATGTCTTGTTCTCAGGAATTGATTCAATGGCTTTCTTCAAATTTTCTCATTTAGACTTGTTGTCCAAATCCATCATAACTTAAAACTGGAGTAATCCTTCGAGCTCTTTGTGCTTGTTTTCAGTCTCACTGGAGCATAGAATTCCAGTGTTCAATGCAATGCTTGAGTTTATCAGTAATATCATTTCCGTTTAAGTCTTAGAGAGGGACTGTTTTCTTTTCGACTGGACCAGTTGTTCATTTGATGCCTTCATACATTCCACAGCTACCACTTCCATCAGCTGCTTTCTGAATGTCATCACAAAGCTTCAGCCAAAAATCTTAGGCCTCTTTTTCCATTTTTCTTCAAGCTTTTCTGATTTTCCAGGGATTTGGTGTTGAGAGATTTCTTATAGTTGGTTTGTGCTGTCCTTTTGTTCTCAACCAGTGGTAGAAGGATTTCAGAGTGCTCTTCAAACCCACCTGCATTTTTCTTTATTTCTTTTCCAAACACTGTTACAGAAGCATTGTACATATTAGTTTTTAAGCTTTTGCTCGATGGCTGAGCTGTTAGGAAAACTTGCTTTCACAACTTCTTCATTGAATAGTCTGCATTTTTCTATGTCTTTTAGGTTGGCTGATGTCTATCTGAGGACCAGCGGTAGTTTTGCTACCATGGATCTTTTTTACATTGATTCTGACTTTGAAGCATATGAAGGCATGATCAGTGTCACAGTCAGCACTGTGATAAGACCTTTTGTGCAGGATTTCTTTCAGGTGGTTATGCTTAATCTGCACTAGGTCTAATTGCTGCCAATGTCCTGATCTTGGATGTTTCCATGATGTCTTTCTTGTGATTTTCCCAGTGAAGTAGGTATTGATAATACATAGATGTTGGTCCTGGGCATGATTGTAAACTGCATCCAACTGGAGGGCTTAGTGGCAACGTGGTGGGGCTAGTTGTGGCAGGGTAGCTCCTATAAAATACTGCAATGTTGCAACCTCCAGAGTAAGGCAAACTTAGGGTGCCTCAAAACCCTAGCCCCCACTGCCTTGTGGGTATTCCTTGGTTGGAAGAAGGCTAAGGGACATCACCCTGACAGAAAGGCACCCTCACTGAGGTATTAGGCAGTCAGCAGCAATTTAATCTGTTGCTCTCTGGCAGAAGCTACAACCATCAAGGCACTGTACATCTGGACTCAGTCTGGTCTTCAGACTCTGTCTCAGTGGTCTAAAGTAGGAATGGTAGGTCTAGGGCAGCCCCCACTCCTCCTTGCTCTTGCTTGGGCATATGTCCTGAAGGTCTTTGTGTGATCTATCCTGGCCAAAATGATAAATCAACTTGCATGCTGGAATGTTTGGACTCTGACTCCTGAATTCGATTTGGACTCGGATTTATGGAAAATGGCACTACTAAACTATGAATTGGTTAGACTAGAAATTGACATTGTTGCATTATCAGAAACTTAGCTCTCAGATACAAGTTCTATCCAAGAGAATGATTATACCATATTCTGGCATGGGAAACCAACAAGAGAAAGGAGAGAGTAGGGAGTAGGCTTTGCTATTAGAAATGGCTTTCTAACTTTCTGTGAAATCCCCATTGCTGTATCTATTCAACTTATGACACTCAGATTGCATTCACAGAATGGTTTCATCACCTTGTTTAGTGTCTGTGCACCTATCCTTCAAGCTAGCAACAAAGATAAGAACATTTTCCACCAAAAACTTAAAGAAGAAATTGGGAAAACTCACAGAAATTAAACCACTGTAATACTTGGTGACTTCAATGCACAAGTTGGATGTAGTTTTAAGAGTTGGCCTGGTATTCTGGGCAAACACATAATTGGTATTATCAATTAAAGTGGCCAGCAAGTATTAAAACTTTGTGCAAGTCAAAATCTATGACTAGATACTAGGTATTCAGATATTATGGCACTGGGTATGGGTCAATATAATTCATTTAATTGTTTTTACATATCCTTGGTATGCTAAATATTTCACAAAAACAAACTTAGGCCCTATCCAGAGACTTTATGTTCTAAATTCGTATACAGCTACAAGGATCATAGACAGATGATGTTTATATGAGGGGACATTTATCATTCATGGTAGGTTAATTTTTAGTTCTTTAACTACCATTGTTCAAGAATTAGGGCAGAGTCTTTGCTACCGAAGTACTCATTTTTATAACAACTCATTGTGCAGGCAAGAATAGGTCTGTGATTTGAGTGGGAGAGTGAGCATCTGGTGCAGATGCATTTTTTAAACAAATATCCTTTACCTATGCTATATGAGCAGAATAGCTTTGTTTCATTTACAGTTTGTAATAGCAAAAACAAGCTGAGAATAAGGTATTTTGAAATATTAATGACCAGCTGAGATAAATTGGACCTCAGCTCTACCTTTAAGCCATCAGTTGAATCATTCAGCAGGCCATTAATCCCAAGAACATACATAGCGTCATTATTTACTTATATTTAAAAAAAACATTTCATGTAATCATCAAGCTGGAAGGGACCTCAGTTGTCATCTATTATTCTGATAGGTGACATTAAATTATAAAAAATGTGTATTTTGCTTCATATACATAGCTGCTAAGCTGAAGTTGGTCCCATCTCAGGATTGTTAACCCATCTCAGGATGTGATTTTTATCTCTGCTTGATGGTGGTTAATTTTTCTAAATTTACTACAGTTTGGAAACTACAAGCTGATATGTCAGCATAGCTTTAATGATTTCAACAACATTACATAGGCAGACATCAGATACTTTTTAACATACATGACTTAGTTTCTAGATAGCTATTCTACTGCCTGCAATATGGTTTACATGGGCGTACGCTTGAACACATCTCAGTGGTGTCACTGTTATTGCACTGGCTTGATGTCACTGGAGGGATCCCTTATCTAGACCGATTTAAAGTCTGTAGGCATAGACAGGTATTGAATTCTAGCACTACAAATTCCTCTGAAATTTGTAACATTGGAAATTGAGGTGAGAGAGGGAGTACTGAGCATTTCAGCTCTCTGAGTTGCCTCAAAAGGAAGCTCTCCAGCCAGGGGGGAAATAGGGAGCTACTGCTACACTTTTCTCTGCCTCCATGACAGACAAGATGTCTGTCTTAGGCTTGCCTGTGCCTCCTGCACAGCTCTTGAAGGGAAGGAGGGAGAATGGGAAGCTGTGGGATACTGGTTGTTCTTACCATTTGAGTGAAGCTTATGAGACAGTTCTCCTCCACCAGAAAGCCCTTGAATGGGCTTTACAGTTCTCTTTTTGTGTTGGGACAAAGGCTTTTCTACTGGCAAAACTGTTATGCCTGTATGCCTTAACCTTCCTTTTTAACAACATAAATACTTTACATTAATGCGTGAGAAATTAGAACTCTTCTTTACTAAGATGTGCAACTCAATTCCTTCTCCTCATCCTCTACTTTGTGCCCATATGATTTAGTGTTAGGCATGCTTATAAAAACCCAGCTGCTCTGAGTGATTTCACTGGCTGGATAATAATGAAGATGGTTTACCACTACTACTGAGTTATTGTTCTTTCATGTTATGATGTTTTAATCAAATGCTCCTTGTGAACTCACCCTCAGCTCACCACACTACACCACCTCCTGAGGTTAGGGCAAGAAGCAGCAGCTGGGTGAGAGCCCAGGGGCTGCAGTTTAACCTCTTGTAGGCCTCATGCAACCTTCAGTCTACCATTTGGACAGCTCTTACTAAACTGATCACCAGCAGTTTAAATAAATCCATGGTCAGGTAGTTGTTATCACAGGGCCCAAGACTACAGACAATTCAAGAAGAATATTGCA
Organism: Alligator sinensis; assembly: GCF_000455745.1. Classification (NCBI taxonomy): domain Eukaryota; kingdom Metazoa; phylum Chordata; order Crocodylia; family Alligatoridae; genus Alligator; species Alligator sinensis. Next base: position 1,523,235 of record NW_005842291.1, on the reverse strand, counting down.
CAGATTAAGGAAGCAGAAAGAAATGATAGCTTTACTACTGACTGTAACATTTGCTGCTCCCAGTACCTTTATTAGAATGGAATTGTCTTGTACAGTATTCCCTTGAAATTATTTCTTGCATTATACTGGGTGTGTCTACACGTTCATTTGATCCAGGAGTAGTATATTCATGAGTAAACTACTCACAAATAAGCATTCCCAGGCAATGTCTACACATGCAGAGAACTGGGAGCAGATTTGCTGCTAAAGCCACCAAACTGCTTCCAGGTCCTGGGGCCCTGCAATGGGCCCCTGCCACCACCAGGGGGAGCTGGAGGCTCTGACTGCAGCTTCCTGCAGCCGGAGGCCATCTTAAAAAAACAACCCCCTCGCTGCTCCCTAGCCAGCCACTTCCCCGGCCAGGAGCAGCATGCACAGCGCAGGGGCAGCAGGCAGCACCTCTCTAGCTGCAGTGTCTGCCTCCCCACCCTGTGACTGCTCCAGCCTCTACCCCAGGCAGTGATGTCCAGTGCTCCGGGCTCTTACTGGCCACTATGCTGGCTTTGCTGACCTGCCACAGTGACCATCATCTGGCCCATGGCCATCTGGGCCCTGCCAGCTCTCCCACATGCAGCGATCACCTAGCCAGCCACACCATGCCATCCCAAGGTCACCACCATGCAGCTGCCACCTGGACCCCATCCTACTGGCCAGACCCCAGCAGGGACACCGAGGACATGTTCCTGAATGCCACCGCTGGGGCTGTCCATGCCCTCCTGGGCCTCCAGCACAGCTGCCTCTGGGCCCACCTGGCCAGCCAGGACTGGTGGCTGCATGTCGTCCAGGCCACCTGGGATGATGAGCAGTGGCTGGAGGCATTCTGCATGACCCAGGCCACCTTCCAGGAGCTCCTGGAGCAGCTCCACCTGCACCTGGAGCAGCAGGATGCCTCCATGTGGCAGTGGACAACCAGTTGGCCATTGTCCTACTCAACTTGGCCACACCCACCAGCCTATGCTACATTAGTCACTTCTTTGGCATGGGCAAGGCCACTGCCAGGGACCCCATCCTGGAGATGTGCAGCACCCTCCAGGACATGCTGGGGTACACAGTGCTCCAGGTGCATGACCCCTTGATGGTTGTGGTGAGGCTCTGTACCCTGGGATTCCCCCAGTGCATTGGGGCCCTGGACAGGACCCACATCCCTGTCATGCGCCTGCCCCACAGCAACCGACCCTACTACAGCTGGTGGGGCTTTCACTCTGTCATGCTTCAGGCTGTTGTCAACCACTATGGTTCCTTCACCAATGTGAGCACTACCTGGGTGGGCAGCACCCACAGTGCATCTTCTGGAACTATGCCCTGCCAGCCTTGGTGCAGAACAGGCACTTAGCACTGGGAATTCTGGGCCTCCAGTGGGGACCTGTGGTGGTCCTGTCCCTCCTTATCAGGGACTCCACCTATCTCCTTCTTCCCTGGCTCAGTTGTAACCCCACCAGGCCCACTTCAACAGGTGCCTGGACCAGACACGCACCTCCAGGCCAGCTGAAGGGACATTGGTGCACCCTCACAACCCACCTCAAGTCCACCAAGGCCAACAATCCTCAGGTCATCATCACAGCCTGTGTGCTGCATAACATCTGCAAAGGCCAGAGGGAGCTCTTCTGCAAGGTCTGAATGCTGCATAACATCTGCAAGGGCAAAGGACCCCAGGCAGTGGGACTACTAGGTGCAGTGCCTGTGACAGCAGTGGGCCCTCCCTGCTGAGGCCTCAGGCAAGCTGCACACCCACCAGTGGGGGTCAGGGAACATGGTGCAAGAAGAGGCACTGCCAACCACCTTCTGCACTCCCCACTGTAGCCTGCCTGGATAACTGCCCATGGACCCCCTGCCCCACTGCCCATCCCCAGTACCATACTCACTGCTGACCGTTCTCAGAAAAACACGTTATTTCCCTTACAACAAACAGACCACCCCATCCCCACTCTCTCCTCAAAAACAGAGCCCCTCCGCAACCCATTCTACCCATCAATAATAAAACACCCTCTTCCCCATGCAACTAATTACAATGTGGTTTGTGTGTGTGTGCCCTCCCAGGGTGGGGGGCTGTGGGATGGGGGTGTCTAGGGGGCAGAGCCTGGGGACAGGCTGGCCACACCCTAGCCTCTGGGCATTCCCCTACTGGTACGCACAGTGCAGCATACCTGGTGGGTAGGGAGCTCACCCAGGGATGATAGCAGCCACTGGTCCTGGAGCAGGCAGTCCTTCTCTGTGGCCTCCACTGCCCTGACCATGAGTATAGCCTGCTGCTGCAGGGCCTCCATGCACTGTCACTCCAGGACCGTGCTGGGAGCTGTGCCTGGAAAGCCTGGTCCTCCCAGTCCCATGCCTCCTCACACTGGTCCCATGTCTCCTTGAGCTGGTCCTGTGTGTCTTCATGGTCTGTGACCTCTGCCTGACACACCTGCACATCTCTCAGCCAGTCCTCTGAGGCCATCACCAGCCAGAGGAGAGGAGAGTCTGGAGAAGAGTCCAGTCCTGGATCCTCCTTCTGTGGAGCTGGTACATTGCAGGGTCCTGGCTGTGGGTGCCAGTGACCTTGGTGGTGCATCCAAGCTGCCAACTGTGGCCCCTCTACTGTGTGTAGTTTCAGGGCCTGCAGAACCGTTAAAAGAAGTTGTGATAGTTTTTGACATTTCTGAGATAAGATACTCTGTACTGGGGGGCTGTGTGCTGCCCAGCCTCAGATCAAGGGTCATGTGTGCTCAGGTGCACAGGAACCATGGTAAGCTGGCTAGGCCCAGGCCCAGGCACCTGCTGGCCAAGCACTCAATCCCTGCTCACTCTCCAGGCACCAGCAGGCAGCTGGGTGCTAGCCACAAGGAGCCTGCCTCCCCTGCCCCATTCCCAGGCTGACACAGGCCTGGCTTCTGGCAGCATGTGCTGCTGCACCTCCAGGCTCCCTCCTCTCTTCCCCCCCCCCACTTCTGCAGGCCAGACTATCTCCTGTGCTGCCACCAAGCCCACAGCACTTGGGCTCTCGGGGCACGAGGCTCCCAGATAACTGGGATGTGGAGCAGCCTGTGCCCCCACCCTCTATGCAAGGGACCTCTCCAGAGAGGTGCCCCAGGGCCAGCCTCACCTTATGGATGCTGTGTGCCCCAAGCATGCCCTTGCAGTTTGTGTCCTGGGTGCAGCATGAGGATCTGGTGCATAGACCGAGGGGTGCTGACCCCCACCTATGCCCTGCTGCTGGTGATGGCCATGGTACCTCAGGCACACCTGTGTACCTGGCATGGGACCCTAACCTTCAACCGTGTGAGGAGCAAGCCTGTGCTGCCCTGCAACGTCCACTGGCACCTGGAGGGCTACCTATGGCTTCACTACATGTCCCTCCCCCTGCAGCCGAGGAGGGCACAGACTGCTCAGAAAGTTTTGCACATATCCTGGCCTCCCTGCATGCTGGGGGGGGGGGGGGGGGAGGAAACAGGAGCCAAGGGAGCATGGCCAGGCCAGGTGAGGACAGGGGGCAGGGGCAGGGGCTAGGGGCAAGGGCCAGGGGCCAGGGTGGGGCTGAGCTTAGGCTAGCCCATTAGTGGCAGGGGGGACCAGGAACAAATTTGGTCCTGGTTGGCATCTACATATGTGTTACTGTGCAGTAACTACTCATGGGTAAATTTGCTACTTGGATTTGCAAGTAGCAAATTTATGAGTAGCAAAGTTTACTGTGCAGTAAGCATCTGCACATATAGATGCACAAGTTTACTGTGCAGTAAGCTGCACTATTGTGCAGTATAGCATCCTATATAGACTCACCCACTGTGTAATAAAATAAATTTAAAAAAGGAGTCTTTAAGAATGGGTTAAAGTGTCTCTCTGTAAATTTATATACAACGATAGCAAGCAATGGTATGCAGTCTGTTTATGTTTTAACTGGCACTAAAGTTGATCAGGTACAATTTTAAGAGTTCATGTTTACTAAGTGGTAAAAAAATCCTATAACCAATCTGTTCTTGCACTTGGTATTCTTTTTGCTCTTAAAGTCAAAAAGAAAACCCCTCCCCATCTCATAAATTTCTAAGACCCCTGCAGTTTGTAGAAAATGAGAATAAAAAATATAACCACCACAGCAATATATATAAACATGAATAAAAGGGTATAGAAATACAAAGTCCATTAATTGAAGTTTTCCCCAGAATATAATTCTACTAAAATTGCTAATATTATCTTCCACTGTATCTTTCCTCTATTATCTGAAACTAATTAACAAACTTGTAGCCTCTTTACACTCCTGTGATAGAGGGCATTATTAAAATACATATTGTACAGATGAGGGTAAGTAGCACACATGGAGGGAAAGGCCGTTTCTGACTTCATAATGTTTACATCAAAAACCATTTATGCTTAAAGGCTGGATCCTTTAAAGTGCTGAGATCTGCTTCCCATTTCAGAAAACACTTAAAGTTCTGAATAGCACCACTGACTTCATGAAAGCACATGCTTTAGTGCTTTGCTGGCTTGAAGCCAGTGTGCTCAGCATCCTGCAAAACTGAGTTAGTAGCCTTCAGAATGTGACCACATTGAGGACAATGTCACACATCCCAATTCAGGAACACATTCCTGCTCAGAAAAGGCATTAAATATATGTCTGAGTCAAATTAAATTCAAACCTATAGTTAGTTTTCCAAAGAGTTTGTCATAATCCTGAGAGAATTCCTGACCTTATTTTCATGCTAGCCTCCAATCTAATTTTAAGTGTTCCAAGTGTTATAATGGCTAAAATATCCTCAATCATGTTGTTTCCTTGATCTTTAAATGCCTGTAATAAATATACTGTAAAACCACTGAGTTTTGACAATTCAAGTTCATAATTTTAAAATTTAGTAATTAGAGTGTGGCTGACCAGGTGAGGAAACACTGATCTCTGTGGTGATGCTATGTGTCTGCATTGCTAGAAATCATTGCTGGAAAGTCAAGTTGCTTCATTTCTCTTAAACTATAATTCTTAATTAAACTAATTTTATGTACTTCACTCTTTGTATGTTAAAATGGCATGGAGGCTTTGCTCTCTCTGGTATCATTAAATCTTTTTTTTAAATTTACCATGCACTTCTACTCTCCCTGCTTCCCTCACTTTCTCTAGCCTAAACGGTCCTGAAGTAGTTTCTGCACAATAGCTTGAACAGAAGCAGTGAAGAAAGTCTACGCAGAGTAACCTGTAGCCCATTCATTAGATCATTCTCCTGGAACATGGGAAATGTGGGATTGAACCCCCGCTCTCTGACTGGATGTGGCTACACAAGACATTTACTGCAGAATAGACTAATTAGCTCCATATTAAACATCTTGCGTCCACACGCACTGGGCTGTTAGGCTGGAGTAAACTAATAAACTTTGCAGCATGATAGTACTTGTACAAGTACAATCCTGCTGTGGAGTTTTTGACTCTGTAGCACATGTGTAGATTCTGACCTGGCTGGCTGAGGCATGAGGGTGCTTCAGTGTGGGGGCTGCCTGTTGGCTAGCCCCATGCTGAAGCATCCTTGTGCCTCAACCAGACCCTGGGCTGGCAGGCTCACCCCCAGCATGCCCTGTTAGCCAGGGCTGCTCTGACCTGGCTCAGCCTGCTGCAGTCCTATGTGTGTATTCAAATGACAATATGCTCTGGAGTTCATTGCTTTGCATTAATCGCACTTGTAAACATGCCCACTATGGAGGGAATTGAACATAAGTTTCACACTTCTTGGGTGGGTGCCT